>NW_024340699.1:12432082-12438115 GCF_902729225.1 Pteropus medius | reverse complement strand
TATTATGGGAAAAACAGAACAGGGTAGTTGATAAGAGTGTAGGTGGTTCAAGGGATTTAGGGCTCGTCAAGGAGGGAGGTATGACCACGAGAGGTAGTGACACACAGGCTCTGTCGGGGGGTGTCGGACCAGGTCACATAGGAGGAGAAGTCCCTCATAGCGGGAGTCTGTCCCGAGGCTTATGGTGAGGATTCCCACATCCAGAAGGGGACTCCTTGGGGAGAGGGGGACCAAGGACGAGGCTTAGGTGTCCCCGGTGGTGTCCCCCAGCAGCCTGGCAGAGGCCTCTGGGCCGGAGAACCCTAAGCACTGGTAGCAGCTTGGGGTTTAAGAACCACAGGCCCTAGCTATCTTATCAATGGTCAG
Organism: Pteropus medius; assembly: GCF_902729225.1. NCBI lineage: Eukaryota > Metazoa > Chordata > Mammalia > Chiroptera > Pteropodidae > Pteropus > Pteropus medius. The sequence continues at coordinate 12,437,749 of NW_024340699.1, read as the reverse complement.
CTGGTGTTGGTGTAGCTTTGTGGAGTATGCAAAGCAGGCAGGCCTTAAGTGACTAAAAATCTGTTTGCTTGGGCTATTTTTAAAATAAGTGGATGTGTAAAATTCGAGTTTGGCGCTGGCAGGCTTCTGTGCCAACCGGTCTCAGCCTGCTGTGCAGAAATGCCCCAGAGCCGGTTCTCAGGGGCCGGCGCTCGTTTGTGTAACGAGTTCTCAGGGGGGTCACTGAGGGGCCGTGAGAGGGCTGCTGAGGATGGGGTGTCAGGCAGAGCTTCTCCGAAGAGGTGACATTCGAGGTGATACCTGAGGAAAGAGAAGGAGGCAGCTTTGGGAGGATAGAAAGGCCTCAGAGGTAGGAAAAGCTCAGCATGTGTGTTCAGGAGGCAGAAAGAGGCCCAAGTGAGGGGCGGGGAGATGGACCCACGGGTGGGATGAGGGGGGAGGGGCAGGGCCGGAGGAAGCAGGCTGCTGGGAAAAGGGCTATTTCTATTCTAAGCCCAGGACAAAGGCCGTTGGAGGCTTTGATTAATATTTTAACTATTCTGGTTTATATTTAGAAAAACTCAGGCTTTCATGTGGAGGGAGGCGGAGGGCTGGGAGAGAACAGGTGAACCCCATAGATGCTCCAGGTGAAAGGGCCCTGGCGTCGGGAGGTGGTGTGGAGGGAGGCAGGGGCGGGTGGAGCCAGCAGCCTCGGCCACCATGGTATGGGGAGAGGTGAGGAATGGGTGGGGTTCCATTCCCCGGGGGGCGTGGACCAGGAGAGGGGCGAGTGTGAGTGTCATCCTCTCTGGGGGGTGAGAGCACGCTGCACGTGGCTGTTGGCTCTGGAGGGGACCTACCCCAGTAGGTTTCACTGGGGCCCCCTCACCGTGCCCAGGACCCCAGGGGGCGAAGTGTAGCCGAACAAGAAAATGAGAAAGCAGACTTTAAATTGTCATTTAATCAAGGAGCAAAAAATAAATTCTTAATTAGCCTCTGCTGGCTGCATGCCAATTATGGTTCCATTTAAGTGGCTCCTTCCTGAATTGCGGGGAGCGGGGCGGGGCGGGGGGAGGATGTGGGACAAGCCGCACTGCGCGGCACGTGCCTCCGCTCCCCTCCCCCCCGCAGCCCGCGTGCGCCTTCGGTCACCCTCATGTCGGGAGCCGAAGCGACTTGTCCAGGGTCTCCAGCTTGGGAGCCACAGGACCAAGTCACGGCCCTGCTCTTCGGGCTCGAGGGCCACCTGCTTCGCCTCGCCGTCCCCGTCACGTGCCCACCATGCTATATATTCCTTCGTTTCCTTTAAATCGCTGTCCCCCGGTTTAAGGCCAAGGCCACGGGCTCTTAGGCCTTGCCCGAGCCTCCGCGAGGCCTCCTTCGTCGCCGCGGAGATGTTTCCAGCCCCCGCCACGGCAGATCTGGCGGCTCTGGTTTCCGCGTTGCCCTTGGGACCGGAGCTTGGCCATGGGGGACCCCGGCCAGGCGTGCGGGGGCCTCTGTGACCCCTCTGTCATCGTCGCGGTCCAGTCTCCCTGCCTCACGCTCTGGCCTCCCCGCGAGTCAGGGGCGCGACGCCTGCCAACGCGCTTGAGATGCGGGAGGACAGACAGCACGGGACGCGCAAAGCTCCAGGGACGGGCGGGTGACCCCGGATGGCTTTTCACCTCCTCCCACTCCGCACGGAGTGCGCGGGAGCCCGGCGGAGCAGCCCTTGCTCGTGGCAGGCCAGGGGCTTATTTTCTTCACGTTTTATCACAGGCATTTCAAACCGCTACAGAAGTCGAGAAATAGTACAATTAACCCTCGCGCATCCATCACCCCAGTTTCAAGAGCTCCTGGCCAGTCTTGTTTGCTCTATAGCTCTACCTGCTCTCTGTCTTCCACATGATCTTGAAGCAAATCCGAGACAATGTAGCACTTCGTGTATAAACATTTCAGTTTGTGTCTTTAAGAAGCGAGGACAGATCCATTTTTAAAGGAAGAAAAATATATCTTCCAGCTGAAAAGCTTTGCTTATTTGAAAATGGAAGATGGTGACCCCCAAGAAGGAAGGAGGGGGTCCACGTGCTTCCTGGCCCTTCCCCAGGGCAGGTCGGTCAAGTCCTGCCCCTTCACGTGTCCCTTCCCGCACCAGCAGGATGCAAACGGGAGTCCCCACTTGACCGATAAGAAAACCGAGGCCTTGAGAGGGGGCGGGATTTGTCCAAGGTCCCCAGACTTTATAGCTGGAGACAGGTGGGTCGTTTAAGCAGGCTAATATTTTGGGTCCTTTCAAATCAATATTTTCTAAATACTTGGTCAGCATTCACTTAGAGGTGAGGCTGGGCGCTGCACGGGGGAAGGTGAGAAGGGGGATCTGGTGGCAGCCCGTCCGCTGCTCTGCCACTTCCGTTCTGGCCCCAACGCGCATAAGCAGCCCAGCAGAAGCGGGACTGTGCAGTGAGCCTGGCCCCTCTCGCAGCAGGCGGCTTAGCAACCGGGCATCACTCGGCTTGGCCTGGGGGTCTCACTCTTACCCCAAGCAGCTTCTTCAGCGATTCTCACCATGACTACTTCAGGCGCCAGTGACAAACAAACAAACAAACAAAAACAATTATCTCAGTGGAAAGGGGAATGTATTGGTGGATGCAGGTCCAATGGCTTCTCCTTCGGGACTGGCTGGACCCAGGGAGCCTGCTGTTTGCCCCTTGCTGGCCTCCTCCCCAACATTGGCTCCCTTCTCAGACCAGCTCTGCCCTCGTGGTGCGAGATGCTGGTGACATTATCTCCTTTTATCAGCCCAGCAGAAGGAAGAGACTCTTTCCTGGCTGTCATGGGTCCCATTTAGGGTCATGTCCCTGTGCCTGAACCAATCGCCATGGCCCAGAGTTGAGATATACTTGTTGGATTAGATCTAGGTCATCTGGGGGGCGGGGTGAGTCAGCCTCTCCCGCAGCCCAGCGAAGTGAGACTGGAGGGCTTTGGGCTCCCCGAAGAGGAGCAGGCTGGTTCCGAAGACGAGGAATGGGTGCCAAGCAGGCGAGAACCAGATCTCCAGTCTCTGATGGTATTTCCAGGGCATGTCGCTGTCTCTTTGTGGGCCCCGGGCAGCCACCAGCTGCTCTGTCCCTGCCTGTGCCAGAGGGCACTAAGGACCCGGGACTCTCGGCCCAGTGCCCTTCAGGTCCTCTCGCTCCCACTGTTGCAGGTGTGGACAGCAGGTGCGCTGCCCTGTGCTCCCTGGGCGGGCCACCTGGGCGGGCCACCTGGGCGGGCCACCCGGGCTTGTCTTGGCTCACAGCCTCTCCCAGTCCCTAGTCTGAGGATCAGGGAGCTGTCTCCCGCTGGACCTCCCACCCGGTTTTGCCCGTGGCTCTGAGCAGACCCTTCACCTCTCAGAGCCTCGGTTTCCCACTGTGGGACATCCGTAACGTGGAGCCGAAGTCAGCGTTCACCTGCCAGTCCTGTGAGAGGCCGAGATGAGCTCGTGGCTTGTAGGGGCCAGTAAAACGGAAAGAATAATAGGATTCCTATTGCTTCCCGCCTCTTCCTCCCGAGAGACGTGTTTTTCTCAGCTCCCCTTCCGCCCCCTTCTTCCAGGGGAGCGGCGACCCGCTCAGGCCTCTGACGAGATGAGTTTTGATGGCTCGAAGCTCTCAGGGCCGCCCACTCTTCCTCCTTCCCTCCTGCTGAGCTGACAATTGCGTATGACATCAATTCCTCTGACAGCCGGGTAAACAGATGGTGGTCCCCGCTGCCCGGGGTGCCAGGGAGCGATACCATGGCAACCCACTAAGCTGTGACAGGTGCCAGGATGGTGGGAAATCCAGGACCTTCAGACACGCACGTACGTGGCTCAGGCAGCAGGCCCAGTATGCGTTTATCTCAGACACGGTGGCTTGAGAACGGACCCTGCCCCTTCCCAGCCACGTGAGCCGGCTCACTTATTGTCCTGTCTCCCGGCCCATGGGGGGTGGGGCGTAATTATAATTAGCCCTACCCTAGAATAGCAGGGGTGGGCCTGAAAGCCCCTATCTCTGGGACGGGTACGTCGTCGATGCCCAATAAAGGTTTGTTGAATGAATAAACAAATAAACAAGTGGACCAGCTCCCTGGAAGCTGGCTGGACCCTGGGCTCCTTGCAGGTCCTGGCTGGAAGAAGGCAAAGCGGGCAGCTGGGATCTGAGAGGGCAGCTTCCCAGGGCCACCCAGCTCCTTCTCTGCCTGGTCGGGGCCTGACGCTTTGGAAGCGGTGGCTCTCCGTCCCCAAGTCCCCCTCCCCCGGGGGGGAGGGTAGTCGGCACTCCTAGCGGGAAACTGGCGTGGGCTTGTGGGCGTCCAGGAATCTAACTCTGCCTGCTTGCCTCAGTTTCCCACATTGTCTTCTCATCCTGGCTGGGCTTGGAGCTCTGCTTTAAACCATGGCTTATCTCAAGCTCAGAGAGGAGCAGCGACTTGACTTAGGCCACATAGCCAGCCATGCACATCGCCCGAGCATGGGGCAGCCAGGCCCCTTGGCTGCAAGGGTCCCCTGAACGCGGCTCTTGCCCACGACTGCCCCGGACCACCCCAGACCCTCCTCTTTCTCACTGTCCCCCTCTCGTTCTACTTGCAGCTGGGTTTGTCCCCTGTCTGAACAGAACGTAGCACAGTCAGGCTCCTCGGCCACTGACCAGCTGTGGCCTTGGGCAAGTGACTTCACCTTTGGAGGCCAGTCCCTTTCCATGTCGAAGGGAAAAGATGATTTGGATTGACTGACTCAGGTGACATCTGCAAAGTGCCTGGCATGTAGCGAACTTTCAATAAATAATGGTGATTTTTGATATTATGGAGATGAGACCCCTCTCTATGGAAAGATCGCTTTCCACAAATGGGATCAATTTTAAGCAGGAGACCGGGTGGCCAAAGCACAGGTGTGGGAGACAGCTGGGTGGAGGTGACCTTGGACAAGCCACTGACCTTCTCTGAACATCTGGCAGTGGGCTAACTGTCCCGACTGGAAGGGCGCCTGGGCAGGGCCTGGCAGGGCAGGTGCTCGGTACATGCTAACTCGCCGCTGGTTGTGACGAGTTCTGGAAAGAGCGTTGTCTGGGTGCCGCTGAGTGCCACGGTCACCCAAGACGAGGACGACGCCCCGGAAGGTGGCGCTTGGCCCCTGCTCGCGTTCCTCCAGCGACAGGAAACGCATTCTCGTCCAGTGGGACGGCTCTGCTGGTCGCCGATCCGAGGAGCTCCATCTTGCCTCTTCCATGTGGTCTCTAGTCCTGCGTTGCGGGCCACCAGGACCAACTGCCCCTCCAAGTCAATGAACGGTGGCCCAAGCAGCTGCCCCGTGGTGTCCCCTGCCCCTTCCCCGAAGAGCTTTCTGGCCTTGAGGGCTGGCAGGCAAGCGTGAGAGATTGTCCCTGGGCAGGCTAAGTGGGCCACCTATCCTGGCTGAGTCCCAAGGCTGGACCTGCGGCGGAGGCTGCACAGTCTCACGGGCCACGGGTGGGTCCAGCTGCCCGAGTTATGCCTCACAGCATTCTTGTAAGAATTAAATGGTCAGAGATATTTTAATGTCTAACATGGCCTTTGGAATCTGCTAATAAATTGTTTTTTTAGAACCCGTAATCAGCGAACGGGTTAATATGCTTCAGAGAGAAGCTTCAAATGAGCCAAGCTTTTAAGCATTCGCTACTCTTTCAGCTTCCAGGTTTTTTTTTT
>NW_024340699.1:12418252-12425094 GCF_902729225.1 Pteropus medius | reverse complement strand
CCTGCAGCCCGGGCACCGTGACGTGCTGCTTGACGATCCCGGGCGGGTCCCCGTCCCGGGCCTTCAGTCCCTCATCTGCGAAATGGAAGCAAATCCCTTCGCCCCGTGAGGAGTCTGGGGGGTTCGCTGAGGTGCTGATCACGTAGTAGTGCTCAGTGATTGCGGAGCTGACTCTGAAGCTGTGCGACCTCAGGCGAGGCCCCTCGGCAGTTCGAACCCAGGCATCTTTGTGAAATCAGATCACGATAATCCCGCATCCGGCACGGGCATGCAGGAGGTGCTTAATACGTGTTTGGAGCCTGACAGGACAGAGGACTTTGTAAGCTGTAACTTCCTACCCGGAGCCAGGTGTTCTCACTGATGATCTCACGGTTCCCAAGTCCCCCGCTCCTAAGATGAAGAAACCGAGGCTCTAAGTTCACACAGCGGGGGCGGAGCCAGGCTTTACACCCCCGTCCTTAGCTCTCTCCCTGTCGTGTCCCTAGGGATTGGCAGGCCGCTCTCCGTAACCAGCCTTCGTCCCTCAGGGCTGGCTAAGCGGCCACCTCTCGTGAGGTCTGTCCAGGGCTCCCAGGCTGGCTTGGGATCCCTCTCAGTTTCCCTCCGGCTCCCCAGGCCCCCCATCACAGCCCCTCCTCCCTGCAGTTGTAGCCGGCTACGTGTCCTCCTCCACTGGACGGCAGGTCAGGCCTCAGAGCCCCTGGCCCCTGATGGGCTGCTGGGAGCTCGAGAAATGTAGACGCAGGGTGTGGTAAAGAGGGAGCTTCCGGCGTCCCCCCCGGTCCCCGTGTTGGACCTCGAGCAGGGTCCTGCATCTCCCGCAGCCCTGTCCTCTCTGAGATGGGCGTGACGGCACCTGCTCGCTGTGTCGCTGTCTGGGGCGAGGAGCTGCCATGACAGTAGCTAACGTTGTGTGAGGACTTAGCCGTGCCCCGTCTTCCTCCGACGATCTTTCAGACCCCAGAATCGTGTGCGTTTTCCAGATGAGAAACAGGCTGAGAACCGTCTTGCACGGCTGGGACTCCTCCCCCGTCTGGGGACTGATAAGTGGCGTCTATAATGATGATGCGGGGGGCCTCCTGGCCACACTGCCTCCCCTGCCCCCGGGTCCCTAATTCAATTGGCACCCAGAGCCGTTTGCTCCCATTTCCTCTCATTTCCCTTTGAAAAGTCATTAAACTGCTCATGTTTTTAATAGAGACTAAATCGGAGCTTTTTATAACCTTCTTATGGGGTTGGCATTTTCATCATTTCCCTCTAAAGCTACAGTCAGGTTGACGTGGCGTCATTTGGGAATCAGACAATGGACAGAGACCATTGGTTTGGCAGTTTCCCATTTCCAGAGTCCCCAGGGGCATCACAGCAGCCCTGCAGGTCGGAAGCCTGGGGCTCGGAGATGGGGAGGGACTTGCCTAAACTGACACAGCCAGGGTGGAAATTAAAGCAGGGGTGTGATCTTGGATCTGCCCGACCCCCCAGCCCTGGTTTCCTTCTGTGAAGCAGAGAAGCAGCTGGACGGCTGGGAGGAGAAGCTTTCTGCAGGGAGGGGCTTGGGGCTAGGCAGGTACTGACAGGTGGATGAGCATCCGTGTTCCCGCACTGCCCCCTGGTGGCCTCTCCGTGCCCGGCCTCCCGGGTGTGGGAGTGTGGAGCTGGGGGCCTCCGGCGGCAGCCCTGGGTGGGCTCCAGACCTTCCTGGTGGCACAGCCCCTGCTTTTGGACGGCTGAATGTTTGTGCCTTCTAGAACAGGTAACAGACGCTCCTGCGTCTGCTCACCTGTGGGAAAAGTGTTCATTTGTTAATTGATTCCACATGTCTCCAGTAACACCTGTGCTCCCCAGATCGAAGTGCTGATGACTCGGCACAGTGCTTGTTCTCAGGGAGCCCCCAAACCCCCCGGTAGATGCCACGGTGCAGGGAGGTGCAGGCACTGTGGATCCACACCCAGGGCATCCTGGGAGCCCAAACTGGGCAGGAGTGGGGGTGGTGGTGGTGGGAGGGGCCATGGAAAGGCTGGTCAGGGAAGGAAACGGGGGGTGTATGTCTGAGGGGACTTGGGGACAGAGGGGGACAGAAGGGGAGGCAAGCCGATGTGAAGCTCAAAGCGTCAGGGCCCTCACTAGCCAGGGCTCTGGACTTCCCGTTGCATTCACCCTTTCGTGGTCTTTCCTTGAGGAGCCTCAGGGGCTCCCCAAAACCTGGCTCTGCCCTGACAAAGGAAGAGCCAAGCTGGGTGAGCGAGAATGTGGGGGAGGCAGAGGGAGCGCAGAGGACGGGGTGCCGGGGATGGCATGGCGGGCTGGCCTGGTTAAGCATGGACATCTAGGGGCGAGGAGGCCTCGGTCAAGGTTCTGAGCAGGGCAGGACAGTGGCTGGCCACTCCTGAGCCGGAGCGTCTTCTATGGGACAAGGAGCTCTTCCAGTTTAACCCTTGGAGCCAGACAGAAGGACCCCCGCCACAGTCCCCATGCTTTGGAGGCCATTCGCTGGCCCTCCAGCTGTGCTGCTCCCCACGAGCGAGGGGTCCATGGGCCCAGAGTGAGGTGCCCACCGGGAGCCACCCAGCCCCCTTCTAGATCACACCTTGGGGGGTTGGCGCCTGACTCCATGGTCGGTACAAGCCTCGCCCCAGCCCCACCTCCTGGCGGTGGACCATGCTGACAGTGTATGAACGGCTAGGCCCCAGGATGGCTACTTTGGGGGTGTGGACAGGGGGTCGGAGGGCGCCTGGTGGAGGGCGGAAGGCAGCTGAGCCTCTGTGGGCTCCTTTCCTGCCCTTCGTTCTCTCCAGGCCGTACCGTGTGCTGGGCTCCCCCGGGCCGGGCCGGGTGTGCTGGGCGGGCCTGGGTGCTGCTGGCAGGAGGTGCCAGGAAAGGTCCTGCAGGTGGGCGGTGGGATGCAGAGGCTGGGCCGCACGCGAGAGGTGCCTGAGATGACACGGTCCAGCCAGACAGAGCTGACCGTGCCCGGTAGAGACGCTGGGGGCGGGCGAGGCCGAAGTCCCAGGTCCCAGTGCCGGTGGGAAGAGGCCATAGTTTCCGGCACTTGGTGTGTAGCAGAGGAGAAGGTCAGGGTCAGGGTCGGGGTCTGGGGCAGTGTCCGGAGAGGGGCTGCTCTCAGGGCTGGGGAGCCTTCTGAGGGGAGGAGGCTGGGGCCTGTGTCTGGCATTCTGGTCTCTGGGACACAGGCCAGACCTGTTCCTTCCAGAATGGGGTCCCCAGCATGCCCGCAGCCCCCGGGAGGCAGCAGGAGGCTCCCTAAAGGCGGGGAGAAGGCGCTTCTCTCGCCCAGCCTGGTAATTAGGCCCTTCAATTGCAATTACTTTTGCAATTAGCTCAGCTGGTAATTGGAACTAGCGATGGTAATTTCTGTCCTTCATGGAAGCTCCCTCGGAGCCGGGCCTTGCTCATCTGTCCAGGGTGCAGTTCGTCCCCAGGGGGCCTGGACTCTTGGGCGGGAGTGATGTGCTCACAGCCCTGGGCCCGGCTCGTACTGAAGCATTTGAGTTCTGCTGGCCCCTGGGGTGGGGCATGTGGGGTGCAGCGAGGAGGTGCTTTGTGCTGTCCCCTCGAGTGTGGCCTGGCCTAGCTACTTGCTTCTCACCAAAAGAATATGACAAAGGCGATGCCTGTCACTTCCACGATAGGTTACGAGAGGTGGTGACTTCTGGTTTGCTAGGGCTCTCTTCATTGCCCCTGGCTTGCGTGCTTCATGGAGTCGGCTGCCAGGTGGGGAGGGAGCCGATCCACGGTGTGCGAGGAACAGAGAGCTGCCCACGCCACTGAGCGAGCCTGGCAGCCAGCCCTTCCCTGCTCGAGCCTTCAATGTGACCGTCAGCCCTGGGCTGGCGCAGCTGCACCGCAGCCCCTTGAGACCGCGAAGCAGAAAACCCTGCTGAGCAGGTCCCGTTTCCTGACGCTGCGAGATCGTTGTTTGAAGCTGCTCAGTGCTGGGGTCATTCCTTACGCAGCACTAAGTAACCAGTACGCGAACTACTATGTGACATGTGTTCTATTCTTTGACCTTTACTGAGTATACTTTGAAAACTACCTGGAAGGTCAGGTTCAAACGTAAAGTTTTGGACTTTTGGAGCAGAACGTGGTAGGAGGGAGAGAGCGGGACCTCGAATGAAGCCACCCCCTTGTCTTCTCACCCTGGCTCCACCCCACAAAACCCAAGGCTTTCACACGCCCTAGGGTTAAAACTCTCTCCATCTCCTGCCTGCAGTACCAGCCCTGGGCCAGCCACGTGCACACCATCAGCGCAGTCCGCCCTTGCAAGGCTGGATCTGGGGGAGGCCCACACAGGCCCTAGGGTTGGGCTTTTGGCCCAGGAGACCCAGGGTCCCAGGTGGAGATTAGAGAAGGGGGTGGGCTCCCGGTGGACGCATCCCCTTGGCCCTGCTGACTCCCGACACTGAGGTGCAGCGGGGGGTCCAGGGCAAGACTTTGACCGGTCGAGAACCACAGCAGGGGCTCCATGCCTGGGCCCAAGGGGGGCCTGGGAGAGCCCTTGTTTCAACCTTCCTGGGCAGGGGAGCCGCCCCACCCCACCCCAGGGGTATGCCTGAGCAAAAGCCGTCTCAGAGAGACAGGCAGGCATAGAAAGGATAAAATGACACCCGTCTAGGGGTCTCCGGGGCCCACGCTGGCAAAGCACTTGTCAGGCCCTGGCACCCAAGCGTTCGGAGGACACAGCTCTGCCCTCCCGTTAGCGGAGGGAGACGCACCTGCACACACACGGCGTGCGTGTTCTTGAAAGCTGCGCACAGCTGTTCTTGGTTCCACGGCCCCCATTCGGTTAGAATCCACCGAGTGCCTGTTACACGCCAGGAGCCAGTGTTAAGCAGGAAGGGGCGTGTCAGCTCAGAGGTTAGAAAGCTCAGCTTCGTGGCTAAGCTGTGGGGCCGAGTCTGCGGCCGCGTCTGCCCGCCAGGCTGATGCACGGCTGCCTCAGACGGCCCGGCGCTTTCTGCATGGGGCTCGTTTTTATTTTTTTATTATTTATTTATTTTTATTTTTTTTTTAGGCGAGGCAATCCTTGGTTGACCTCACAGGTTGCAAGGACCTCGTCAGCTTACAATCCTTTATATTTTATTTTTTACGCCTACAGCACCCGGTTTTTCTAGGTGGTCTCCCATCCAAATACTGACCAGGCCCGACCCTGCTTAGCTTCCGCGCAGGGCTCATTTTTAAATCAAAGGAGCTCGCTGCCTTTGAGGGGGCGATTCTAAGTCGCATGTCCGCACCCAACGGGCAAGGAGGCTGGCAAACGCCGATGTTTGCATTCTGCACGGGGCAGGAGGGATCCACCACAGAGGAAACTATGAGAAAGTGGGGTGCTCACAGGTGTGGGCAGCCGTGACTGACAGCTGCCTGCCAGGCAAGTTTAAACACGCGACAGCAGGTGTGCGCCCGCCGGCGGCTCAGCACCGTGCAGAGGTCAAGTCCGTTGTCTTCTGATGACACATCATCCTTGTTTTCGGAGACCGCTGGTTTGAGGAAGAAGGATGGATCTGATCTTGCCAAATAAAGCATTTTTGGTTCCTTCCAACTTTTTGCAAGTCGCATTCTATTTAAATTTGGGGTAGATATGTAAAGAACCCCATGAATGCTCGCCGTGGGTGTTGTTGTAGTGTGTGGCTTCCCCTTCTCACTGGTTTGTCACCTTCCTCCTGTCTAGTTTTTGCCTGCAATTTATCAAAAAAAAAAGCTTGATTCCAGAATATAAAAATAAGACTTCAAAATCAAAACCAATCTCTGTTTATACTTAAACATATTCTGCAAGCAGTAATATTACGCCAGCTGGTAAGCTGCAGTTGAGTTCAACACCAACAGAGCCATTTAAGGTGGGGTCTGAAAACATTTTAATATGCTGATAAGAAGTGGAGGAAGTCTTCCCGGATTAGCATATCTGTAAGGAAGGACCTTCATCAAATATCAAACTATAGTTTTTTTTTTTTTTTTAATAGACCTGGAAACCGTTATTTGGTGACATGCAAAATGGTTATTGACTTTAAAATCGTGGGGCATTTAGAGCAAACACGTATCAGGCAGCAAAAAGGAGCTGGGCACTTTGGATACCTGATCTGGTTCCACCCTGACTTACACTAATGGCCGGTCCCATTTTACAGGTGGGGAAACCAAGGTCCACATGAATAAGGAAGAGGCCTCGAAGTTCCCTGAGAATGCGAACTGCAGCCAGAATTCAGACGGCAGGGTTTTGAGGCCCAGAGAGGAGTGAAAGTCTCTCTCAGTGCAAACCTCAGTTCGTATACTGCTTTCTCCTCTCATCTCGGGTCAAAATAGAACTCGGCTTTGTCTGCGGTGACGTGGGGCCCAGAGCACAGTTTCAGAGAAGTGAGGACAGGAGACTCGATCTCTGCCCTTTGGCTGGGAGAGTGATTTGGGTCTGGTCGAGTGTTCGTTGCGGTTGGAACAGGTCGTGCTATTTTATACTTCACTTGCCGTCCACAGTGGACCACGGTCGATACTTCTAGATCATTAGGATCTTTTAAAAAATAATTTGTGACCTTGTCGACATGGAGATGTGAAATCCCCATCGAACCTCGTCTTTGCCCCACGGGGTTACCATGGATACCGCAGTAAGGATTCGACGAAGCCAAACCAGCTGGGTGACTGGTCTCCTTCCAACACCGGGTGTGGTCGTCACCCGGTGTTGGAAGGAGACTCCTTTTAGTACGTGTCCCACGAAGTTCGGTGGATAGTACAAAAAGGGAGGTGGCCTCTCGTTGCCCAGGTGGATGGCCGACTTGCATCCAGACCCCACCAGCCCACCCCAGTGGCCCTGAAGCACGGCGAGCGACCGCAGAGAGATGGCA
>NW_024340699.1:12376334-12408683 GCF_902729225.1 Pteropus medius | reverse complement strand
AAACAGAGAGTTGGTGTGACATTTAAAGGCATGTAATGCAGGTGGGCGAGGGCCGTGAGCTGGGCAGGAGGGGTCTGCGAATGACTGGGCTTTGGGGGGTGCCCTCAGGAGTCCCCACCCATCCCCACTCGCAGGGCAGCCCAAACCCAGGGGAAGCTGAGCACCGCACGGTGTCCCCAGGGATGCTGTCACGCGGCTCTGTGGCCCTGGGCAGGACGACATATGGCCTTAGCTCTGTCTGAGGTCACGAATACAGTCATGTTTCTCACTTTCCTGCCCAGGCGGGGGCGGGTAGCTTTCCTGTCCACTCTCTGCCCAGCAGTCACCCATCACTTGGTCCTGAGACCCATCACAGTTGCCCTGGGTATACCATGAGACTCATTCTGGTCTCAGCTGTGACCATCATCTGTTAGGCCACCAGGGGTGTCAAGCTCACTGTTCCCATTCCCTTCCATGTGGAGAGAGGCCAGAGCCTGTCTGTAGGTCCATCAGATGGGAGCTGTGGATTCAGGTGCCTGACTCTGCAAGGCTTTGTGAGCAAAGACACGGCTGACAGCCATAGCCAGCACCCACGCCTCCTTCAATGTGCGGTACGGTCCAGCTCCGCTGTGCGGGAGGCCCCAGCTGTCCCTGTGGGTTTGGCCAGCCCTTGCCTGGACGTCCAGGTCATACCATTGGCATTCCGGAGGCCCTGGTCCTTCTCCAGGCCAGCAATGCACACATCTGACCGAGTGGGTAGATGTTAACATTCCAGATGGAGCCTGTGGCTCCGATTAAGTGGCCTTCACTGAAATGGTAGAATTATCAAGAATTATCAAGAATTATCAGGAAAGCTCGTTCTAGCCTAAGAAATAACTGCTTCCCTTCTTCTAAAGCGCTGAAAAACCACTTAAAATAATTTGGAATTGCCACGTGTTCATAGTCAAAATTTCAGAACATAGAAATGAACAAAACGAAGAAAATAAACATCTCAAATCACTGCTCTAGGCAGACATGTTTTTTGGTTCCATGCTGATTCCATCATTAAGTGTTTTTAAACGAAATGCATTCACACATCCAAAGAGAGGGTATAAAAACACATGCGTGTGGTCTAAAGAAAATCGAAGAATATTAGAACAGACGTAACCACCTCTCAGGTTACGAAGCAGAACTCGACAAGCCCCTGACTGGTTTCGGCAGCTAGTTCTGCTTGCATTTTACTTTTATCGACGTGAAATCGTGTTTTATGACTTCTTTTCCGTAGCTACCTTTTTGCTTTTTGGGGATTGTCTCACATTATATTTGGAGCTTAGACCATGTCACCCCCTTGCTGCCTATGGCAAACGCCTGTCATTTCCGCCTTCCCGTCCTCCGTTCCTCTGCTCCTGGGAAAAGCGCCTCGATTCTTCTTCGGGATCTATGTTTCCCCACTCTTTGTCCAGGCGAGTGAGGTGGAGTTGACCTCTGAGGCTGTGCCCTGGCTCCAGGTCTGGGGACAAAGGTAGACACGTGACCCAATCCGGACGATGAAACTCGAGCCCGAGACTTTTTGCTGGAACAGGAAGAAAGGGACGTCTTTTCCATGGGGCCCCTGAGATGGCAAGATGGGAGCCCGGAGTGCCGTTGGCACTGAGGTGAAGTCGACACAGCGCGACACTGGGCCGAAAGCTGGAGAAAGACATTTCTGATGACACTGGAGCATTCGGACCCAGCCATGCTTGAGACGACTCTTGGTCTCATCCGTTCTATAAGCCAGTTCCTTCCCTCTGTTGACTACGTTTCTGCTACAGGCGGTGAACAGCGTCCCGGCGCAAACATTCCTGAGTCAACGTGCTCTGAATCCGCTGCTCTTGCCACACTGAGGGTGTTATAACACGTTCGGCCACCAGGGGGCAGGGCCCAGCCTCCGTGCTCCTCTGCACCTCGGCGTTCTCACCTGTGAGACAAGTCAGCAGCAGCGACCGCACAGGGCTGCTGCCAGGACCTCAGACACTGAGGTCAGAGCTGACCGTCCCGACGCTCACACAGGACCACCCCACCCGACCCTCTGGCCCCCGTGCTGTGCCACGTGCTGCGCCCGTCACTCCAAAGTCCTTTCTTTTGTCTGGGCCGTTCAACTTCTACTTCTGTTTCAAGATGCTACTCAGGCATCAGCCTCTGACTCCCCAAATTCACAGATCGTCCGTCAGAGGCAGAAGGGCTCCCGCTGGCTCCCTGTGGCAGCCCCGAGCCCTGTACATCGTGTCTTATGCCGGCTTTATTTCCGTGGTCACTTTCCCACCGGACTAGCCTGGAGAGCCTCATGAGCAGGACACCTGGGAGGCTACCATTTCGGCAAACACCTGTGCCGGGACGGACGGTCGCGGATGACCCCATCTCCTTTCCCAGGCCCCTCGCCTCCTGTAAACGAGGATGGTTCCAGCGACAGGGCTGTGGAAGCCACGAGATGATGGGGGAACGAAGTTCCAGGAGATTCTCTCCACTTCCTCTTGCCTGGCTTCCTGCAGTGGGCACAAGCGTGACAGTCACCGCGAACTGGCAGTCGCGGGCTGGGTGTCCCGGGTCTGGGCTGATCCTGAGCCCTGCTCATCCCGTACCCAGCCGCACAGGAACATGCCACGGCCACAGGTTTCACTTGTGCCCCAGGAACGGGCTTTCTGGGAAGCCCCTCTCCTTTATGAGGAAGTGGGGGACACGAGAAAGGGGGAACAGTCCTCTCTCGTCCTGGGAACCAGCCACAACCCACCAGGGGCCTCTCCTCTTGCCTTAAACTTTTGCCAAAATCTGGGGCAACCCCCTTCTCCGGGCCAGACTGTAACTTCTGGTTGTTTTGAAATGAACTACGAGGTGAAAATTTCAGGACGCCAAGTGACCCAGAGCCCAGTCAGAACGTTCTCTTCACAAACTTTTGTTTCCTACCGCGAATATTACCCGATATGCTGAAATGATCAGAGTTCAGCCCTCTGCTCCTGAAAGATGCGATTTTTTTTTTTTGTGCCTCTCATAATTTTCTGACGAACACAGAGGGTTTGCCTGTGCCACGCCATGCCTGTTTTGAAGTGGGTGGGGCCAGGAGCAGGTGTGTATGGGTAGGGACGTCACCTAGTCACAGGTAGAAGGCGGAGCTATTTGTCCTTCCGAGCTGGGCTGAGGCAAGCTGGGCAAGGCTTCCCGCAGGCCCTATGAGAACACTGTGCTTATTCGCATGCTAAATAAGGTCAAATTTATCTAATAAACATACCCCAGAATTCTCTGGGACTTATTTAAGAGCAGTAGATAACACAGTCGCAGACCGTTAATCCCTGTTAATTTTGTCCCCACGACAGAGTAGATGGCGGTAGTCTGGGTGCTTTGGGCTCCTGAAAGGAGCCTTGATTAGGGCCCTCCCAGGGCACATGTCCCTGAACCCGGGGTGTCACAGCTTGGGACCATCCTGGGAGCTCACGGAGGGAGGGACTCCTGTGACTCTAGCAGTCCCCGTGGGCCCTGCACATAGCTGGCCTCTGGGAGCTGTGCTGCTGACTGAATGAATGATTGACAAAAACTAGCATTTACTGAGCGTTCACGTGACAGGTCCCCAGCGGGGTGTTTTGCCTCCTTTTCCCAGTCCGTCCTCGCGATGGCACTCTGTAAGACAAGTGCAGGCGTCCCCAGTTCGCAGACCAGGAAACCGAGGCTCCGGTGGGTGAGCGATGTCCCCAGGTCACTCAGTAGCAAAGCTCAGATGCGCCCCCTCCGCTGTTGACTTCCAAGCGTGCTCCCTTCCCGCGGCGCGGGCTCCTTCGCAAGGGCCAGACTAAGCGGCGAACTTGGGACTGAGCTAAGACGAGAGCTGTGGAGACAGGGCGGGGCCGCTGGCGGCGAGCGACTCACAGGCGTGTACAGACACACGTGTGTGGGTGCGTGTGTGACAGTGTGTGGGGGTGCGTGTGTCTGAGTGCCGAAGGCTTTGGGACAGGGCCGTGTCGGGAACTGACCGAGGGCTGGTCTCAGCTTATGGCCCAGACTGGCACTTCTCCAAGGTTTTATGACCGCATGGGTCGGTGAGGTGGCACCTGCCCACAGCAGTGGGTGCCCAGGGGAGGGTGCGGGGAGGGGCTGCCCCTCTGCGTGCACCCACCGCTGGGAGAGCCGAGGCTGCAGGGTGTGGGGGTGGCAGACTTCACGGGTGTCCTGTGTCGGGCCCTCAGCCGGCAGTCACCGAGCGGCTACTGCGTGCCTGGTGCCAGGTGGGCACCACCACCCTCTGGGTTTAAGTGGCCTGACCGAGGTCATACAGGTGTGGGTAGGAACCTGTGCTGAGCCCCATCTGCTGGTTCCAACACCCACATTCTGAGCCCGAAGAGCAACAAGTGACAGCCACTGTCCGCTGAGTGCCTGCTGCCTGGCTGTCCTTACGCATTCTGTGAGCGTGAGTTCAATGAACGTACCCCAATTTCTCTACTCCTACAGGGGGTGTTGGAGGCCCCGAAAATCTCCCAGGCCTACAGCAAGCCCCTGACTGCCTGCTGGGGGCGTCCTAGGAGTTGAGGGCCTGCAGCAAAGGCTGAGGCCCGTGGGAGGCCATGGCCGGTGCTCGGCAGTGCCGGGGACAGCTGGGAGCAGGCCAGCTGTGCCCCCTGGCCCCAGGTGTGACATGGGCGTTGTGGACAGAGGAGCCGGCAGGACAGGCCTAGAGAGTGGTCAGGAGGGTACGGCGGGGCCAGGTGGCCTCGGGAACTGAGCGGGCCCTGGAGAGATGGAGGTGGCGGGAGGGGCAAGAATCTCGTATTGACTGGGTTCAGCTTCCCCAGTCACTGCGTTTACAGCTGAAATGACTCATCTCCCCTGACCTAGAAAATGCACGTTTCCTGTGGGCCCCTGAGCAGGACGAGGCACGGACTCCTGCGCCCTGGTGGACCAGGGGCCGCACCCCAAGCTTCTGCCCCAGGCACAGGCACCAACGGCCTTGGTCCTTTCCTCAGCCAGCAGTGAGGGGAGGCGCTGTGATGCTTCGGCCTGACTTTGCAGACGGGGACAAAGTTTTAGAGAAAGTACTTGCCCAAGGTCGCCCGCCGGCAACATGGGGCGGGGTGGGGGGAGGTCAGGCTTCGGAGCTCTGTCTGCAGACCAGGCACGACATGGCTCCCCGCTGCCTGTGAGTCCCCCCAACCCCCCACCCCCACCCACCCCCACCCACCCTGCCTGAGTCCACCACCGACCACTGCCTCACTGCTTAGAAAATTCCTAGTGTCCTGCAAGAGTCAACTGAGACATCACCCCTCCCGGGAGGCTGGGCCCCCACAGCCGCCAGGTCCAAGCATTCGCCACGCGTGTTTGTACCCCTCCCTACTCATCTGGTGCCTCCATTACCGTCCCCCGCCCCCCCACACACACCCTGTGGGGAATGAGTCAGTGAATGTGATGAGTGGACATGAATCAGACTCAGCAGCCCCTGAAGTGGGAGGCGTGTGGCCGGCTTAGGAACTCAGTGTGCAGACCCTCTTGCCGCCACACCGAGGCCGTGTGCGCTCGTTCGTGGCGGGCAGGGAGGGGAGACGGGGCCGTGACGGGGGCCGGGACGTTGGCCACGGGGATGGGCTTTCTCTCTGACTTTCCGTCGCCGTGCTCCGTGTCAACAGCGGTTCAGAGTCTGTGAGTCTTCCGTGTCCCCCAGTGAGTATTCAGTGTGGAGAGGCAGAGTTCTCCGAGTCCTTTGGGCACTGGGGGTCGCCTCGCCACCCACCCCGACCGTCCATTTCCGGGTGGCACGTGCTCAGCCCTGGAAGAGGACAGGCCGAGCCTCTTCCATGGGCCTGCGATGCCCGCAGCCCCCTCTGCATGCTGCAGCCCCCTGCACGATCAGAGCCGGACGAGTGGCCCGCCAGCGCTGTGCAGGGACACAGTCCCCTGCCCCCTCTTCCCATCTCTGGGCAGGGAAGGAGTGGTCCTTATACCCCAGGAGTCCCTCAGGGGCTGCTGACACCGTGGACGGCCCGGCGGATCTCAGGCACACCCATCCCTGACCCCTGACCTTGCCACGTACAGCCCCTGTGGGTTTGACGAACACCAGCGTCACCCCGAAGCAGGGAGCCTGTGACACGTCGCTGTTTCTGCCACCTGACGTCTGTGCTCTTTGACAGACAGAGACACGGGGCTCTCGGCGGAACGTGACCTTCCCAAGGCCACACGGACAGCAGCAGAGGCCGTGGGAGGCCAGGGTGCTCCCGCCGGCCAGGCTGCTCTGGGCAGCCCCGTCTTTGCCCCACCTGCTCCTGGTCCCTGCACCAGCAGCTGAGCCCGTGACAAGGACACAGTTCACCATCTTCCCTCCACACTCAGACCGGTTCATTAGTATGAAAACCGTGTTCCCCTTGCTGGAGGATTCTTGATACAAACTCAGCTGGGGATGTGGCATCATCTCTCCCCCTCATTCAGCATTCGTATGCGTTTAGTGTGGGGATGGTCCCTGGGACGGACCCGAGCCCCCCATTTTCAGGTGGGGGACACACAGCTCAGGGTTAGGGCTCCACTCAAGCAGTAGCACAAAGCCCGCCCTGAACTTCCGGCCTCTCTTTGGCAGAGAGGCGTGGGGGCCTGGGCGTGAGCCCAGGGGGGGGAGGGAGAAGCACCCCCACCACAGGAGAAGCACTCCCACCCACAGGAGAAGCACCCCCACCCACAGGATTGCACCCCACCCACAAGCGCCCGCTCTGTGCCAGGGTCTTTGCTGAGCCCATCGTGGTCCTCATTTTTACCCCTGGTTTGCAGATGGGCAGGCTGAGGCTCGGAGGGAACAAGCCACCTGCCCGGAGTCCCAGAGTCGTCTGTGCTGGAGCTGGCACCGCCGCCCCAGGGTCTGGCCGACCGTGGCCTACGGGCCAAATCCAGCCCGCTACCTATTTTTGTTGAAATGGTAGGGAAAATAGATACATAGAAGCATAGCGGTTTGTGACTGGTGGAAAGGAATTCAGCTCCCATGCCCAGAAGTCACACGGCGCACGGCGGCCCCTCCATCCACGTGTGGTCGGTGGCGGGGTTGAGTGGGTGCGACAGAGAACGTGTGAGCTGCAAGGCTAAGGCATCTACTGCCTGGCCCTTTGCAGAGCAGGTTCGCCCATGCCTGCCCTCCTGTGCGTCATGTCCCATGGGGGGCCTGCTGGCTGCTCCCCGCGGGGTATCAGGGCTGGAACCCGGTGCCCCTTCTGCTTGCCAAGCACTGTGGCCTGGGGCCGGGTCCCCTGGACAAAGGGCCTTCTCCTGACCCGTCCCCCTGGAACGCACCTTTTCCTCACGGGGCACGAAGCTACCAGCAGTGGCCGGAAGGCGCGGCTCCCCTCCCCTCCCCATCACAGCCGCTCTGGGGTAGCGCCACAGCAGGCCCCCCAGATCTGAGCGGAAAGGAGAGAGAGAGGGTGTAGGGAAAGGTTAGGGGCAGGCTGAGGCAGAGCCGAGGGCGGGCTCCAAAGGCATCGTCATGGGGGGCGCACGAGGGGTTCTCTACCTTTCGAGTGCCTCCTGGGGTGTCATGATTTATTCTCCTTGATTTCCACCTCCTGTCCTTCCTCTCCTTCCCCTGACTTCCTCTCAGGGATGGAGGGGGCTCACTCCCCAAACTCTCTGAAGAGACAAGAGGAAAAGCATTAACCCTCTGTAGTAGCGTCTGCCCCAACCCTGCAGGCCTGGGAGGGGTGTCTGGAGCCTACCTGGGGCAGGAGGGTGGGGGGGGGGCAGCGCCTGCCTGGGGGCCGGGGCACAGCCTCACGCCGGGAGCAGGCATGTGGGCCTGCCTGCAAATGGCTAGAGCCACCGTCTCACCGAGCACTGGTGGGGGAGGAGTGGACTGTGGGGGGCAGTGACCTGGGTGGGGGCATCCGCAGGGGCAGTGGACCTGCGGTTCGGCCGGGGACGGCGAAAGGCTCTCTGGGTTTCTTTGGGAGGTGGCGACGGTGTTCTCACATTGCGGCGATGGCCGCACAAGTCTGAGAACATGCTAAACACCAGTGAATCGCACACGTGAAAAGGGCAGATCGTGTAGCTCGTGGGCACATCTCAAAAAAACCGTCATGGGAAAGACAGACGGACATGAAAGGATCGGCAGAACGGGAGGAGGGGGAGGGAGCCGGGCGCTGAAGGACGGAGTTCGCGTCCACGTCCCTCACTCCACTTTATTCTTTCGACTCCGCGCGGTAAGTACGTTCCCGCAGTCCGGAGACCTGTCACACGCCACCCGGCCAGCTCGTGGTGGGCCGGGACCCGTGTCAGCCTCCCCGATTCCACACCAAGGCAGGAGAACACCCCGGCAGCCCTGCGGTGTGACTGCCAGGCACGACAAAGCAGCCAGCAGGATTTGCCCTAGGGGGACAGCCGGGCCCCCCGAGTTGGGGGGGAGGCGGTGGCAGGGCCAGCCGCTCCCGGTGCCTCTGCAAACAGCACTCGTAAGTGGCCGGTAGGAGGTGCTGGGATCAGGGCGCCGGAACGTTAGACCGTTCAGAGCCCCAATGACACAGGTAAACCAGGTGGGTCTCTCGGAGGGGCAGGTTTTGCGAGACCCTCCTTCTGAGCAACAGCTGCTTCTTAAGGAACATGCGTCAGTCATGCCTTTTCCTCCTCTGCCCGCAGGCTGGACTTCACGCGAGAGAAGTCAGCTCCCGCCTGGCCCGTGGCCCCAGCCTGTAGGCCAGGAGGGGGCCAGGGGACTCCTGACCGCATCCCAGCCCAGGGCACTTCCTGTGCTTCTGGCACAGGTCCCCTCACCTTCTGGGCCTGTCTGAGGGGAGGGGCCTCTTTCCGCCAGAGGCTCTGATACTCTGATTGACAGCTGGTGGTGGGTTTGGCTGTGAGACATGCCCGCTGGGAGGGAGGCCCATTGTGGCGTCCGGTCTAGAAAAGGGACCCAGGGTTCCTGAGCTCCCACTAAGCTCTTGTCAGCCCCTTCTTGAGACTCGGTTTTCTGATCTCTAAAGTGGGGGCACTGTCACTCACTTCTCAGGGCACTCGGGGACCTAGAACAAGGCATTCATTCATTCATCCATTCATTCATTCATTCAGCAAATATTGCCAGGCCTGTCCTATGCCAAGCACAGTGCTAGCTGTTAGGGACACAGCCGTGCACGTCACAGACTTGGGCCCCGCCCTCAGGGAGCTCACAGCTTGGGGGGACAGACATTAAAGATGTCGAGCGGGACGACAAGGCTGTCTGGGCTGGGGGCAGGTGCGTGGGGGCGGGGCCTCGCTGGTCAGGATGAGAGCTTCCTGTCTCACTCCAGGCCCGTAAACTAATCCCACTTACAGCTGGAAACGCTCCCTCTGGCTGCGGAGGTGAGGGGAGCAGGTAGAGAGAGGGAGGGGCCAGGCGGGCGCTGGCCCCAGGCCTGTGAGGGGTGTGGGGACGCCGTGCCTCCTCTTCCCCTCTCCTCGGAGGTCTATCTGGAGCTCTGCCTCCAGCCTCCAGGCACCAGGCACGAGGCTCTGCAGGAATGAGGAAGCTCTACGCCCAAGGAGCCTGGCGTTCCAGGCGCTGGGGAAGACTCTCTCCCTGCCTTGGGAGACGTCCAGGGGCCAGAGAGTGGGTGGGAGAACAGCCACGGGCAGGGGCCCCCCCGCCCCGAGTAGAGTCTGCTCTCAGCCCCTCCCGAGCTTGCTGTGGGTCTCAGACAGGTTGATTGCCTCCCTGTGCTTCAGTTTCCCCATCTGGTACCAATGAGTCTGGGATAAATTCAGGTCCAGGCAGCGTCTCATCGTGGAAGGAACCTGGGCATTGGGGTCACATGGGCTTGGGCTTGAACCCTAGTGAGTAGGGTGGGGTGGCCTGATTCTGGCTACATTGCCTCTGGAAGCCTGCTGTGGGCCGGGGCCACAGTCTGAGAGCCAGCACCCTAGACAGGGGGGACTCACCGCTGCGCCCCACACAGCGCAGGCGCATAGCGAGTCCTCGGCACTCGTGGATGAGCAGGATCTGAGTGAGTGCTTTGTTTCCGGGGCGGGGGGTGGGAGTGGGTGGAGGGTGGGCGTGGGCCTCGGGGTGGTGGCAGGAGGTGGTCAGGGACAGATCATGCAAGGCCTCTAGTGCCAGGCTAAGGGCTGGGGCCTGTGGTCACTGGACGTGGCCCCCAGAGGTGGCCACACCCTCATTGGCGGGGCCTGAGAATGCTTCCTTATATGGCAAAACAGACTCTGCAGATGGGATTAAGTTAAGGGGTATGCGAGGGGGAGGCTGTCCTGGATTACCCCGTGGGCCCCAATGTGATCACGAGTGCCCTTACTATGAGAAGGGGGGTGGTGCGTGCCTACAGAAGAGGAGGTTGAGGCTAGAGGTCGGGGTGATTTGAGGACGGGGCCACGAGCCAAAAGGTGTGGAGTCCCCCCCCCACTTGAAGAGGCGGCTGGAAAGGGCAGGAAAACGGACTCTGCTCTGAAGCCTCCAGCAGGAGCCAGCCCTGCCGACGCCTCGATCTCAGACGCCCGACCTCCTGAGCTGTAGAGAATAACTCTGCGTTGTTTTCAGCCGCCAGGTTCACGGGCGTTAGTTACAGTGGCCCTAGGAGAGGAACACAGGCCTTTGTCCAGTGGAAGGGCAGGGCCGGCGGAAGGGCGGGTCACTGAGCAGGGGAGGTGGCATGGGGGGGAGGCTGGGGGCCGGGATCCGAGAGGAGGCAGGTGAGGCTGTCCAGGCAGAGGCGATGAGGGGTGGGGTGAGGAGGCCAGCTGTGGTCGGGAAGGGGCACATGGGACACCGTGCCGGGGACATGGCTGCTGGACGGCCGCAGGGAAGGGAGGGCCGGCCGGCTGGGCCACTCTCTCTCCTGGAGTCTCTCCGTGGCTGACCGTGTCTGGCCACCCCAAGGGCAGGCCCAGACCGGCCCCTTGAAATTCTCGGGTCGGGCAGACACCCCACCCCCGGCAGTGATAAGGGCTCTCGGTCAGGTCAGCGCGGCAGGAAGGACACGTTGTCGGGCACCGGGGAGGCTGGGGGCCGATCTGATGGAGGCCTCATGAGGTCCTGATCACCCCGGCAGCTTCAGGGGGCCATCTGCCGCCTGCCGTGCCTGGCCTCCTGCACCCCCCGTGCCTGGTTCCCCATCCCCCTCCACCCCTGCTCCCCGAGGTGGAGGTCGGAGCGAGGCGTGGGACGTGCTCCGAGGCTGCCGCGTGTGACACAGGCAGGCGCGGCCTCTCCGCTGGCCTCGGCGTCTTCACAGCCCCTGCCCAGGTGGCCGTGAGGGTCAGAGGAGCAGGTGTGTGTCCCACTGTCCCACGTGCCCGGCCCCCATGGGACAGTCATAAATGGGGCCGCTCTCCCTGTCGATGCTCAGGCCTCGGCTTCGGCTGACCCACTGGCTGGGGTCACGCAGGCAATTTACTTAACCTCTCTGAGCCTCAGTTTGCCCGTCTGTAAAATGGAGACGAAATGAGCACCCACTTCCTGGGGTCGTGCAAACATTGGAACGAGGCCCCGTGCGTGAAGGTCCAGCTCTGCCCGAGGGGCGGGTGTCTCCTGTCAGCATTCGGGGCTCAGCTCACAGGTCTACCCCCCGGGACGGCACCCCCCACCCGGGGCTCAGTGACCGCGTCTGAAAGCCTCAGCCCTGAACTGTCGCTGGTCTCCCCCTGTCCTAGACAGCTCGGGCAGCTGGGGGCGGCGGGAGGCGGGGGGTTGCTCTGTCTCCCACTGCGCCCTGAGCATCTGGCACACGGGCGGGGTTAGGATGCCTACGCAGAATGCTTAACGCAGAAACAGTGCGGAATGGTGACCCTGGCCGTTGGCGGTGGCAGCGAGTGGCAGCTGTCGGTAAATGCTCTCCGCAGGTTTCCTAAGGGTTTAGGGGTGAAGCGGCCTGTTCACCTGGGGGTGAGCAGGTGAGAGCAGCAGGAAGGGACGGCGTGGCTGGACCGGACGGTGCACTCGAGGCTGCTTCCTGACCAAGGGGCCTGCAAGGACTCGGACAGGCGCCTGACCATCGGGGCAGGACACGAAGCCTCCAGGCCTCCTTGTGGGAAGACCTTGGTGGCATGGAGCGTGGACTCGAGAGGTAGTCTGGAGGCCAGCAGGCCGGGAGGAGGCTGGGTGTGGGAGCGACGAGGCTTGTTCCAGAAGGTTAACAGTGGAGGGTAATTGGGACCCAAGTCTGCGAGGGGACACGCCACACCTGGCCGCTGCAAGAACCTGGGGTCTGGTGGGGCAGCTTTTCCCCATGACGCTCCACAGAGACCGTGGGTCTTTGGTGTCCAGCAGCGCTTTTCCTGAGACGGACACTCAGTGCTCAAGCCAGAACATGTGACCACGGCGGCTGCAGGGCCGGCTGGCACCCCGTCACTCACGTCCACGGCAGGCAGCTCTGGGAGGTGAGCATGGCCGGCTGTGTGAGGACAGGCCCCACACTCCGCCAGATGAGGAAACTGAGGCCCGAGAGAGGTAGGGACCGGCTCGAGCCCCAGCGTGAGTGAGGACAGAGCTGGGACCAGGGCTATGCCATGGACATTCCATAACCGTTCCCCTGAAATGCCACAGATGCCATCGCTGCTGCTCAGCCCAGCTCCTGGCGTCGGTGGGAACTCGATAAATGTTTGCAAATGAATGAATGAATGAATGAATGAACGAGTGTGTCAGTCACACAGACCAGTATTCTCAGGGGCAGAGGGCGTGGTCTGCGGGAGAGAAAGGACAGGGGCACGTAATAGGCACGTCTGGGCCAGGCGATCGACCAACACCCTTTACTCACTCCTCACAGCCAGGGCTCCCCAAAACCTGCACCCCGTGAGTGTCCTTGGTGCCACTCAGCTCTGCGGTGCGGTCTCCCGGTTCATCCCTCGCGTTGGTCACCCGCGGGGCTGTCTACCTCTCACCCTGGTCCTCTCGGCCCCCCATCTCCCCCGAGGCCTACGACATGGCGTCTGAGCCCCTGGCCTGGCCTTCACGGCCCCGACGCGGCCAGGCCTCGCTCCTCTGTGTGAGAGCTGGTGTGACACAGTGCTCAGCCACCGAGCTGCGTTCTCATTTAAGCCCCGGGGGCGGCATCGGCGCGTGGCTGTCGGGGGACCGTCCTGCAGGCGAACCCTTATGACGAAGTGGCAGGGCTGAGCCTCACACTTAGGGCTCCTGATTGCAAGGACAATGTAGCTAGGAAAAAGGGCCCACACGCTGTGGAGTCGGGGGACCTCGACTCAGGTCCCAGCCGCGTGGGGCTCTGGCCAAGCTGTGGTCCTTTGGAAGTGGAGGCGAGAAGCTCCACCTCCGGAGGGCCGCTGGGACGATGGCACACCACGAAGTGTGCAAGGCGCTTGGGGAGGGTGCCAGCACCTCGCGAGCAGCCGCCATCCCGGTCACCCTTTTCGGGCTCCAGCCCCCCTCCCCGAGCCCCGTCCCACACGCCCATGGCCGAGCTGTTACCTGTCCGTGGCTCCCCAGGACGCTGCGACCTCGCTCCCCCTGCACACCTGCAGCTTCAGGGGCTTCTCTTCCTGCCGCCCGGGCTCTTGGCTTTGAGTCCTGGAGACCCGAGAGCTGCTGGACACCAGAGAAGTCCCGTGGGCCTCGCGGCCGGCGGGCGAGCAGCGCAGGAGACGCTGGTACGCGCTGCGGAAGTCCCTGTTCAGCGTGGCGTACAGGATGGGGTTCAGGGCTGAGTTGGCGTAGCCCAGCCACAGCACCACCGCCTCGAAGGTCTTGTTGACGGCGTCGTCCCCTTTCAGCCCGCGGTACACGAAGGCGGTAAAGTAGGGGAACCAGCAGACGACGAAGGCCCCCATCACGGCGGCCAGCGTCACGGTGGCTTTGTGTTCCCGGATGGTGGCCGCCTTCCAGGAGCTGACGTGGTGGACCCTCTTGGCCTGGTCCCGGGCGATCTTGAAGATGCGGTAGTAGGCGACGCACATGACCAGCAGGGGCAGGTAGAAGGTGACCAGCCCGTCCACCAGGCCGTACACCAGGTTGACCTGGACCTTGCAGTACGGGGCAGCGTCATCGATGGCGCTGGCCTTGTTCCTGCTGTTCCACCCCAGGTGGATAGACAGGAAGGACAGGGTGATGGACACGACCCAGATCAAGACCAGGGAGGCGGCGACCCGGACAGGGGTGACCAGCACGGGGTAGCGCAGCGGGGCCGTGACGGCGCAGTACCGGTCCAGGCTGATCATGAAGAGGTTGAGGATGGAGGCCGTGCACAGCATCACGTCCATGCTGGTGTAGATGTTGCAGAAGGCCTGGCTGAAGCTCCACCTGCAGGACAGCTGGTGGAGGGCTGAGAAGGGCAGCACCAGGAGGCCGAGGAGCAGGTCGGTGACGGCCAAGGACACGATGAAGCAGTTGGTCAGGCTGCGAAGCCGGCGGTTCAGGCCGACGGCCAGGCAGACGACCACGTTGCCGGCGACGGTGACCAGGATGAGGGCCGTGAGCACCGTGCTGACGGCAACCTTGAAGGCAGCCGAGTCCAGACAGGCGGACGAGGCCGTGTCGTTGGACGCCATCGCGGGAGCCCGGGCTCTTCCCCTGCCCACAGCCCCTGGCTGCTTCCCTTCCGGCCCCCCAGTGTCAGCCGCCGGGCTCCAGGCGGCCACCGGAGCCACGGGACAGTGTCCAGATGTGGGGAGGCCACAGTGACTGGCTCAGTGCCGGTTTTCCAGATGTGAATAAAGCAGAGTCCTCAGAGGCGTCGGCATGGGTGTGAGCAGAGAAGAGGCGAAGTCGGTGGCTGCAAGCCCAGCCCTCAAATCGCCCCCCGCAGAGCCGGCTTCCTCCCAGACCGATGCAGGTCTGGCACCGAGACCGAGGCACTGGGCCACGTGTCTGGAGGTGGCCCTGCTGTTATTCGGGAAGGGTCATGTGGAGATGTGGCCGCGTCCTTCTCCATAGCCGACGGCCAGGCCCATCCCCGTGACAGGCGTCCGGGACTGCGGAGGGCAGGAGCTGAAAATGCAAAGGTCAGGCATTGAGCACTTTGAAAACGGAGCAAGAGCGTGAGCTCCTTCTAGACCCGACCTCCCTGCGAGATGCCGGGAGGCACGGCCGTCTGGGCGCCTCTCCTCGGGAGGGACCGAGGCCCTCAGGACGGGCAGTAGGAGTCGGATGCAGGGGCTGGGCTGCCCTGTCATCGTGTGAGGTGTGGTTGGAGGGGCTGGCACTGTTCACACCACGGAAAGAAGGATCAGACAGACTCCGAGCTCCTTCAGAACGGGTGACGTCTGCTCGTTCGGCGCCAGCTCCCAAGCCCGGCCCCGCCGGTGGGCTGAGAGTCTGATGGACAAACAATAACGCGGACGGATAAAGTAGCAAATGTGACGGGTTTACTGTGACATAGTGGCGAGATCGCTGCCTGACACTGTCCTTTTACAAAACGTCACCGTGCTCTAAACCAGGGGCCCACGAGCTTCCACAGGAAAGGGCCAGGTAGCCAGGAAGGGGCCAGATATTCCCCGCCTTGCATTGTGCATGGGTCTCTGCTCAGCCCCGGCACCGCGGGGTAAAGAGCATCTGCCAGGCGACGCGCACGCGAGCCAGTGGGGCCGCGCTCCAGGAAGGCGTCACGGGGGACACTGAAATGTGAATTCCACCCAATTTTCACGTGTCGCGAGATAATCTCCTTTAGATTTCCTCCAGCTCTTCAAAACTATTTCTAAACTGTTGACACGTGTAAAAGCCGGTCTGAGTGCTTGGGCTGCACGGAGCCGGCAGGGGGCCAGGTTCACTGCCGGCGCAGTCTGCTGACCACGCGTAGCCGACCTGCTCTGTCCATCTCCCTGCATCTCACTTTTCCCATGTGGCGGCACGTGTGGTCCCGCCTCCAGGTGAGCGGGCATGGGACTCGGGAACCTTTCTAACGCAGTCCGTGGGGGGCGCGGGGCTGGCCCGGGTTCATACCGTCATCCCGCATCACAGGTATTCAGGTGGTTTCCAGTCCCTTCCTCCCTCTCTCCCCTCCCTCCTCCCCGCCTCCCCCTGCAAACATTACTTCAACAGAACGGCCGCACACAATGCCTCCTGGCTAACCCTCAGAGACTCACTCCTCGTGGTGATATTCTGTGGTTCCCATTGATACAAAACGAGCCACGGGCTGCTTGATTCCTGGACGCCTTCTCTGGAGCTGACCCTGGTTTTGCGGAGAGCAGCCGGCACCGGCCGTCTCCTGAGATCTGGGCGTATGCAGAAATCCAGTCCCTCTCAGAAGCAAAGCTAACCGCCACGTGACATAAATGGAGCTTCTCCCAGGCTCCTGCCTGGAGCGGTTCCGCAACCCGAACTTGAAGAGCATCGTCTGGTCGTCACCACGGCGCCGATGCGGGCATCATGGCTCCCGGTCCCCCTCTGCCCTTCCATCGCGCTCAGCCACCCGGCCTCGCGAGCGGCACCTCTGCGTGTTATTTTTAGCAGGCCTTTTCATTACATAAATAGCCCGAACAGCATGGCTGTCACTGCCACACTTAATTAACTTCGGAGATGGCAGCAGCGTGAGAATCTCCCTTTCTCACCAAAATATTCTGAGTTTCCTGAACGGCCCGGTATAGGTGTTTTGGAATTGGACCGATCTTTGAGTTGATGTTTTGGGGTTTTCAGATCTGAATGAACCAGCCTCTCCTGTAATTAGAAATTCCTTCCTCCCTCTGCCTTCTCTCCCTCCCTCCTTCCTTCTTTCTTTCTCTGCCCTCCCTCTGTTCTATTCAGCAAATATTTCTTTCACAGCCTCCAATGTGCCAAATGCTGCTGCACAGTGACAAATGGGACAGCTGTGGTTCCTTTTGTCAAACGAGAACCACTTCTGTTGTATCTCTGTTTCACAGCCCAGGTCCAGAAGGTCCTGGTGACCTTCTGCATGGAGCACAATCCATCCCATACTCTGTAGACAGGATGATTGCCCTAGAGGACCACGGCACCCCCAAAATCACTGTCATCGCCACCATCGTCATCACCATTACCGCTAACGTAAAGGACACTTTCCTGAACTTTCCTTTCAAACTTCCAAAGCAATGACTAGCTTATTGCAGGAAACCAAGCGTCATGAGGTATACGGGAGGGGCCAACCATTTGGGCATCAAGCGCCCAAGCCCTCACACCCGGGAGGTGCCCGGTGCCGACCCCGTGGCGTGCTGGAGGCTTCCATCCCCTCTCTGTGCCTCTGCGTGTGCGCAGGCACGCGACGTGCTGGACACCGTCTCACGCACAGCGTACACGCGGCTCAGCAGCTTCCTTTCCTTCGTGACCTTAAAAAGCCCCATCGCGTAAGGGACACCCTCCCGGGCTGCTCAGATCTCACGCATTCTTCTTCCCTTCTCATCAGGAAGCGAAACGAAGTTCCCTCTCTGGTCCGAGGGAGTCCGCGAAGGCTCCTTTGGTTGGGTTTCCCACTCGGCGTGGATGAGGAATCTGATTTCCCCGGAGATATCTTACAGCAGGAAAAGAAGGCGCATTCATCGGGCACCACTGTGTGCCGGGCTCCTCTGGTCCAGCCGGCGGGCGCTCCTGAGAAGCGGGGGCCGGAGCACGTTCTGCATATACATCGACACTCGGGGCAGCAAAGGGAGCGCCAGGGGCCAGGAGCAAGGGCGTTCGCACCGCTCTGGGCTCCAATTCCGACGCCGCCATTCCGTAGCTCTGGGACCTTGGCCGCGGTGCTGCCAGCTCCCTGAGCCTTGGTTTTCTGATTTGTAAAGTGGGAATAACAACACGTCCTCCGTCACTTGGCGGACGGGAACGTGCAGAGAGTGAAGGTGTGAAAACCAGTGCCTTGCGCGTGGCACGTCCTATTATTTATGAGAAAATTATAAAGTTATGACAGACGGTCCCTGACTCACGGTCTCGACCTGACGACGCTGCGAAGGCCACGCGCGTTCGGGAGAAACTGAGCTCTGGGTCTGGGATTTTGAGCTTTCCCCGTGTTCGCGGTGTGCACGGAGGCGCCGCTTCAGGACGCTGGACAGCGGCGGCCAGAGCCGCTCCCGGCCGCCCGGGGTCGTGGGTGAATAACCGGGACCCTGCAGCGTGTTCCAGTCACGATATTTTCAGCTTAATGATGGTTTCTTGGGATGTAACCCATCGTAAGTCAGAAGCATCTGCATCTTATGATAAAGTTATTTTTATTATGTTCTAAAGCCGCAAGGCCAGGGCAAACACCCCATCTTTGTCGAGGGCCTGCCAGGGCAGACACCGTGCCACAGTGGGGACCGCGACAGACACACCTTGGGGCTTCTCAGACAGTAGGGGACACAGCCGCGGAGCAACTCGCTGCAGAGTGGCTCATCTAATTGCAGTTAAGAGGCATAGAAAGGGGGTGGACGGGGCACTGCGGGAATGACGGGGGGGGAGGAACTGGAAGATGGAAGATACTGAAGCTTTGTGGGGAGGAGACATTCGAGTTGAGAGCTGTACAGACGGGAAGGAGGTGACTCAGTGAAGACGGGGACAGGCAGGGTCCAGGCAGAGAGGACACTGCCAGCGAAGCTCGGAGGCGGGGATGGCGCGTTTTAACCCCGTCGCGGGGAGTGTGAGCGGTGGGGGTGGCCATGTGACTGGAAGGGAGGAAGAGTGTCCGCTGTCCTGCTCACCTGCTGCATGTACATCGGAGGTTGGGTATGGCAGCGGGGGCCGGCCGGGGCGGGGTCCTGCTGGCTGCCCCAGTTATCACCACGGCTTATGGGACACGGAGTCACTGGGGCCGGGGGAGGCGGTTCCCATCTTCCTGAGCCGTAACTTCTCGGCACGTCCCCATAACTGGCCCGTCGAAGGTCTGAGCACCTGGGGCTGAGGGCGCAGAGGGGCCCAGCAGCAGCCGCGTGGGAACGCCACCCCGTCAGGAGTCCCGGATGGGCCCAGACGCGGGGGGACATATGTCAGCCGGGCGGCTTGCATGCTCTCCGGGGGCGCGACAGCTTGGGTGCTGATGAGCGAGATGGGGACAAAGTGACGTCTGGCCTCCCCAGAAGCCCTCTCTTCCTACTTACGAGTGCAGGGCTGAGGTGCGGCTCCACTTAGGCTGACGCTGCTGTTAGGTGCTGGGGGGCGGGGCCCCTAGCTGGGCAGCAGGTCCTGTAACTGGGGGGCGGGGCCAGGTCAGGGAGAGACCCGCCCACACCCGGGATGTGTGTCCACCAGGCAGAGCTGGATGGAGGGACCAAAGTGGGCATTTCATCATGACAGATGCATCGCCGTTGGCAAACGGTGACCTGGACCAGAAGCCAGGACGCTGACCACTTCTCTTTGCTGAGTGCATACGGATAATTTCATGCCTCCGCGACGCAGAGGTTATTATTATTCCCATTTGATGGGCAGTGAAACTCAGGGCCGGGGCGGTTAAGTCGCTGGTCCAGGGGCACACGGCTGGTGCAGACACGGCAGGGCTTTGCGTCAGGCCTGGCCGTGGCCTCTGAGTGTGCGTCGTCGTCCGCCCCACCCTGATACGTGCGTCTGGTCCGGTTTGTTCTCTGAGGCCACCTCTGGGGACAACAAATCCCCTTAGTTATTGTTTGTCCGAGAGTCTATTTCTCCTTTTTTTTTTTTTTCAGTTGAGGCGAAAGCCATAAAACGGACCATTTCGTAGCGTGCGGTTCGGCAGCATTCAGAACCTTTATAACCAGTATCTCTGTCTGGCTCCAAAACATTTTCATCCCCCTCAAAAGTCAACTCCACACCCGTCAGCTGTCACGGCCCCCGTCCCCGACCCCAACCCCTTCCACGCCCCCTGGCAACCCCCGCCCTGCTTTCTGGCTCCACGGGTTTGCCTGCTCGAGGTGTCGTGGGCACAAAGTGCATGCAGATCGTGAAGCGTGGGTTTGGGCGAGGACCCCCAAGCCCCTTCTCCGCCCTCTGCCTCCCCTTCGCCCGCCTGGGCGCTCAGGCCGAGTACCAGGGCATCATCCTTGACTTCCGTCTTGCCTTCATCCCTGCATCCGACCTGTCCGCAAGGTTGGTGGCTCTGCCTCTGAGATGCCCCTGTCTTGGGTGTGGCTACTGTCCTTGGCCGCTGCCACATCCGAGTCCTGGCCAAGCCAGCACGGTCTCTCGCCGGGACTTTGGTGACCACTCTGCACTGGCTTCCCAGCTGCCGCCAGCCTCCTCCCGTCTCGTCCATGCTGCCCGGTCTTACTCCCCTCTTGGCTCGCCTAGCCCCGCGGGGCCTGCGCCCCACCTCTCCGACCTCCTGCGTTACCCCCAGGCCTCCGTGGGTACCTGGCCACACCGACCCTGCTCCAGTGCCTCGGACACACTGACACTCCATCTTGCCCACGATCTGCCACTGACCTGGACATTCGTACCAGGGCACGGATGTCGGTTCTGCAAGGGGGCCCTGCTTGACCCCCAGAGGCAGCTCCCCCACCGCTCCCCTGGGCCCTCTGCGGAGCATGTGTTCTCCCTGGCATTGTCCTTGCTCGTCCGAGTGCTGTGAGCGCAGCCTCCACCCCGACAGGCACTTAACACTCATGGGACTGAGTAAATGCACATCAAAACGGTCGCCGTAACAGCATGATGCTCCATTTGCCGGGCACTCAGAAGGTGCCAGGCGGTGTTCGGAGCACTTTGCACACCTTATGTCTGAGCTCTGCCACCGCCCTGTCACGCGGGCACCGTCACTCACGTCCGTTTCATCGATGAGGAGATGGAGGTTTATGTCTTTTGCGACTTGGCCGGAGTCCACCGCCAGCCATGGGTTGGCCAGTGTGGGGGAGGCCTGGGAAAGGGGTGTTCAGGGCAGGGCTTGGGCTGGGCCAAATGAAAGTTCTGTCTTGGTTCTTCTGGGGGAGGTGAGACCCTAGATTGCCGGTGTTTGCCTGGGGGGCCCAACACTCTGCCCCCAGGGGGCAGGATGGGAAGGACACGGCTGGGAATCAGACCCTGCGTCTGAGTCCCTGGGGTGGCTCCGACTTGCTGTATTACTTCTCACAAGTTTCATACCTTCAACGTCCCAGCAGAAAGGTGAGGAGATGGGCTTAGCAGCTCAAAAGTTTCTTCCAGCAACCGTGTGTGTGTATGTGTGGACGGGGTGGGAGGGAAGGCGTCAGGAGACCCTGAGATATTAAAATAGGAGGGCTCTGGGTAGAAGCAAAACTCGGCGGTCACCTGGAGTTCAGGAACCCCTCCCACGGCATCCCAGAGAGGCAGCCCCACTCTCTCCTCACATACCTCCCATGGCGGGGGGCTCACTGTCTTACAAAGTGTTTGTCAATCAGTCACAGCCACCGAAAGCCACTGTAGACCCCTACTATACACTCTTACCCTGCTGCAGAGCAAATACATCGTAACACATGCACATTGCATGGAAAATATAATTCGTATGTAGCTATTGAGCATATTGAGCTGCCCCTGACTACCTGTCATCGGGTTACATTTGTTGATTGCCGATTAAACACGTATTCCTTGCAATTTGGTGGTCTGCAGATATTTCTGTAGGTTCCCAAAAAGCTAAGCCCCCAGAGAATAAGTCTAGGTCCCTTGTTCTGGGCAGCCCTGCAGAGCTCTTCATTTTCTGGGTTTTCACCTCCCTGTGGTAACAGCCCTCAAGCCCGCCACCGGGTTGTCACCGTCACCGCCACCAGTAGCACCTTCACCTCCAGCAGCAGCCGCCGCTGCTGCCACCCGCCCCGGGCACTAGAACTGTCCCCACAGACACCATGGCTTCCTTTCTCCCTGTTCTTCCCCCTGACCTCAGTCCAGGAGGGTGTCGCCCTTCCAGCAAGGTACGGCTTGCTCTTACCGGCCAAAGTCCTCAGCCTTTGGGTCACCTTGTCACCTTAACGATATCAGCAGCAAACTTCTAACGTTCGCCAGGAACATTTATGCATGCTGATTATCTTATGTAATCCCCCGCCCCCTCCCGCACGTCCACGGCGCCTCCACGTGCCCACGAGCTCATCTGGAGTCTGACGGGAGAACTCAGTGGAGCAGTCCGGGCACCCGTTGGTACCCCATTTTGCAAATGTGGCTCAGAGAGGTCCAGCGCCCAGGCTGAGGCTACACGGCGGGTCGGAAGTGGGAAGAGGCCTGTCCCGTCCACCCCGCAACAGCCTGCCAGGCCCACGGCCCCCATGTCTCCCAGCTCCTCCTGTCCCACCCTCAGATTTTTGCCAAACTCATAAAATAATACCAGTGCTATTTCCTTTTACTTAATGTTTTTTGTTTTTTGGGTTTTTTTTTGTTTGTTTTTTTTCCCCTTAAAGTGATTGCATTTATGCAAAAGGAGCTGCTTTATCATTACAGTCACCACGAGGTTCACTTCCCTGGGATAGGTCACCCTGAAAACACACGCCCCAGGACACGCACACACCAACCTCGCTGCTCTCCTCACAGCTCCTGCTGTGGGCAGAGCCCCCCCCAACCCCCTCCCTGTCAGGAAGGCAGACGGCCCGTGCTGGGGAGGGGAGTGTCCAGGACCCCGCAAGCCCACCTCGGGACGCCAGCCGCACTCATGGGAAGGGGCCAGGACCCCCTGTGAGGCTCGGTGTCTCCACTTGTGAAACGGGGAGGGTGAAGGCATGGTGCTGGGGCGGGCGGCGCCTCAGTAAATGCCACCCCCCCACTCCCCACGGCCATCTTCTGGTCTTTCCTCAGAAATGCTGGACTTCAGGTCGCCCCCTTCCTGTGAGAGAAGGCCCGAGGCCGCCAGACGGGGAGCCCTGCAAGAGCCTCGCAAAACGCAGGACCTTGGAGGGCGGCGAGCGTGGGGGTGGCTCGCGGTCAGCCCTGGACAGTCTGCAAGGCCAGATGGGACTGCGCTGGCTTCGGAGGCTGTCCTCCTAGCCTGCCACCGTCGTGTTGGCCATGAGGCCCCTGATGAGAAAGTCTCTCACGGCCTCCGTGCTGGTCCTGCTCCCAGCTCTGCTTCTCACCAGAGGCCACTTGAGCCAGGCGACTGTGCTTTGAGCTCAACTTCCCGCGAGACGGGAATAATAATGCCAGCTGCGCCAGGGTGTCAAGAGGCTTGTGGGGGTCAAGAGCAAGAAGCTTCTGGAGCCAGCCGCCTGGGTTACATTCCGGTCCCACTGCTGATCTCTGTGGTGGCCGGAGGGAGGAGTGGCTTGGCGTCTCTGCTCGATGTGCCTCAGCTGGAGGGACGGAGGTCATGAGAGACCCTGCCTTACCTGACTGCTGTGAGGGACAGGTGGGCACATGGGCCTCAAGGCCCGGTGCTTCCTGAGAGCTCAGTGGGTGTGAGCAGGCCACGTGACGCGCACCCACTCAGCACGGGGCCGGCCAGACCTGGAAGCCCGCTTCCTGCAGCTCCTCGTCCAGCTTCCTGCCCCCTCCTCCCGTCGCACGCTCTGTGCTCCGGCCACCCAGAGAGTCTCGCCCTTTCTTTCACTGTCCACATACTCAGGGAGGATCCTGGGGTTGGAAAGTTTTTCTCCCGGGGCTGAGAGTGGCCGCGATGTCCAGTCCTTGCTGGAGCGGTTGACTCTCCTTTCTGCTGCTTTGGAGGCTGGGAGCCAGGTCAGGGCGGCCACGTGCGCCTGGAGACTGAACCCACGGGGCCGGGCTGGCCACAATCGGCCGCTCCGCCTGCTCTGATCCGCAACCAGCTTGGCTCCAGCTACCCTTCCCTCCCTGCCACAGCGCAGGCCACGCCCTCCTGGCAGCGCCAGCATCAAAGAAGCCAGCATCAAAGAAGGGCGGAGCTGGAAGGACCCGGGAGAGGCAGCAGACGCCCCGTCTGGTTTCAGATGGGGCAGCTGGGGCCCGGGGAGGGGCAGCGGCTTGCCTAGGTTCACACAGTGATGACCGGTGTAGTCACGTGTAGAGCCCAGTTCTTTCAGCTCTTAACAGATAGTAAAAAATAAATAAATAAATAAAGAGCAAAAGGAACTTTCAGATGTGCTAGGAAGAAGCTGGGGGTCGCGGCCCTTGAGACTGAGCTGACAGGGAAAGCCCGGCTAAGGCAGACCCCAGAGAGGCCGTGCGAACGCTGATTGGCGGAGGACACAGCCCATGCAAAGGACTTGAGCGGGGACCCGCTTGCCGCTTCGCGGACATTGTGGCCAGAGCAGAGTGGGTGAGGAGAGAAGGCGTGGGCAGGGCCCGATCGCGTACAGCTTCTGTGATCGCGTACAGTCTAAGCGAGGGAACGGCACAACGAAATTTGAAAGGACGACTCTGATCTGAATAGACGGTTCTGCAAAGAAGATACGTAAATGGGCAACAGGCACCCGACAAGATGTGCACATTCATTAGCCATCAGGGGAATGCAAATCAGATGCCACGATGACACCACTTCACGCCCACTAGGGTGGCGAGAATCCAAAAGCCGGAGAAGTAGCACGAACGAGGAGAAACGGGCCCGACCACACGGCCGGAGGGAACGCGGAACGGCGGAGCTGCTTCGGAAAACTCCCTGGCAGGAACTCAGAAGGTTAAACATGGCGTTGTCACGTGACCTAGTAATTCTGCTCCTAGGTTGCATACCCGGAAGAGGCGGAAATACATGTCCTCGCAAAAACCCGTCCACCGGCGTCCATAGCAGCGTTACTGACAATTGCGCAAAGAGCAGAAACAACCCAGATGTCCATCGCCTGATGAGCAGATAAACTGTGGCCCCTCCACGCAGCGGAACGTTATTTTGGCCATAAAAAGGAACGAAGTATTGACACATGCTACGACATGGATGAACCTCGAAAACATCATGCTAAATAAAACACGCCCGTCACCAAAGGCCACACGGCGTACGCGTCCATCGATTCGCTGCGTCCAGAATAAGCACACGTACAGAGACAGAAACGGATGAGCGGTTGCCTGGCGCTGGGTCCAGGAGTGGCGGGAGTGACAGCCAGATCGGGAGTGACAGCCGGTGGGGCGATGGACTTGCTCTGGCATTGGATGGTGGTCATGGTCGCGCAACTGTAGAAGCGGTTGACGCGTGCACTTTAAATGGCGTGCGAATTAGAGCTCTATAAAGCTTTTATGTTTAAGAAAGAGAGAGCCCACCGTGGGCGCTGCTGGTGCAGAGCGGACCTGGGCTTCGAGGGCCCAGCACCCAGGAAGGAGCCACCGGGGGCGGGTCTGGGGCTGCCTCGCACGGGCTGATCACTGCCCTGGAGCACCCGTCCCTCCCCACCCAGGGCCATTGACCTTTTGGACAGTATAATTCTCTGTCGTGAGGGGCTGTCCTGTGCATGGTGGGATGTTTAGTAGCATCCCTGGACTCTACCCACTAGGTGTCACCCTCCCCCCGCCCCGGTTGTGACAATCAAAAATACCTCCAGACATTGACAAAGGTCCCCTGGGAGGCAAAACCATGCCCAGCTGAGAACCGTGGTTCTAACCTCCCTCACTCACTTGGCGAGTTCCAGCCTGTCTTTCTGGAACTATCTCCGGTAGTATCTCTTCTGGGGAGCCTTCACCCTTCAACCTCTGAAGTCGCATGGTTTCCTAAACAACGCTCCCATCAGAGTCCCGAGGACACTGTTGACACACCACTCTGTAGAGGTGGCGCCTTTGTACCCCGGGGTCCCCTGCATCCCGCACAGAGCTTGGAACTTTGGAGGTCAGTGCTGAGCCAGCTCTTCACCTGGACGGGACAGCGGGCAGGGCAGAGAGCACTCACTGCCCCACAGGGTTTCTGTAATAGGCACGTGAGTGTCAGCCAGTTGGATCAGTTGACCTTCCCGTCTCTGATCAGAAGGGTGGGCTCTGGATTTCGATGCCCTGGGATTCAGTCACGTGAGACACCAGGCTGGGCAAGTGGCTGAATGTATGTGACTCTTAGTTTCTTTTCTGTAAAATGCGGTATTGCTACCTACTTCACGAGGTTATCGTGAGCACACAGTAAGAATACAACAGATGCCAGATATTATCAGTATTAATGATTTACCGTCCCTCTTCCTTCTAACGGGCCAGCTGGGCCTCGACAGAGGGGGCCCTATCGCTGACACGTATCCATGTGCCAGCCCCGTCCTGGGTGCTGGCCAGGAGGAGGCAGGAG
This sequence comes from Pteropus medius, assembly GCF_902729225.1. NCBI lineage: Eukaryota > Metazoa > Chordata > Mammalia > Chiroptera > Pteropodidae > Pteropus > Pteropus medius. Next base: position 12,382,830 of record NW_024340699.1, on the reverse strand, counting down.
TGGTGGCTTAGTTATAGCGTCCCCAGAAGCCAGACAGTTCTATGTTCGCTGATTGTTAAAGTATATGCTCACCGCGTAAAACCTGCAAAGTTCAGAAATTATGAGTCAGGGCACAAATCCCCCATAATGCCACCACCCACTGGCAAACATGGTTAATGCTCTTGGGTCTATTTTCTTCTAGGCTTTTTTTTAGTGACCGCCACCAGTTTGTGACCGTGCCACACACATGCCATGCACAGCATGCCCCCCATTCACTAAGCGCTGTCTGTTTTCAGCAGCCACATGGCTGTCTCCTGATTTACGTAATCGGTCCCACATTGTTGGACATTTAGGCAGTCGGCTTCCTCATGAATATGTCTGCATTTGGAAGAGCCTCGGTCATATTCCGTTCATTTTGTTTGCATGTGCTCTTCTTCTCTAAAAATGTTTTTGGCAAAGGAACGTCCCTAGCCTTTCTGGACATCCATTTTCCCACCAGCAAGGATTTCCTCTCCGAGGCCGAGCTAAATCCTTGGGATTGGGTCTTAATCCTATTTCTCCTTCTCCGGGGTGTCAGTGGAGATGGACCGCAGCTGGCCTCATTTTCCCCTCGGATGCCTCGTCTGGGACGGTCAGTTCAGTTAGTCATCAGCAGAGGATGGAGAATGGAAAGTGCCCGTGAAGGCAGGAGAGGCCGAGGTTCATGCAGACGAGGTAGCTGGGACATTGGGTAGAGGGAGGGAGAGACGTCGGGGGGATGGAGAGGGTCCACCTGGCATCGGCCTCCCGCGTGGCCTTCCTGCCTTGCAGACCCCTGGAGGAACCGCCCGCGAGGACACCCCAGCCCTGCTGCCGGCCTTCAGCCCCTTCCTAGTGCAGGTGGGACAAGAACCCCACGCTTGGGGTTCTTGGGTGGTACGTACCAGGTGCCAAGCCCCATGCTAGACACCTTTCGCAGCCTTATTTTGGGGCTGGTGCGATACTTTTAGAAGCCGTCCAGAGCTGGGCAGACCTGGGGCCACTCCCAGCACAGGCACGTCCTACCAGTGTGGCCCTGCAGAGGTCACGGGCCCCTTGTGAGCCTTGGTGTCCTCGTCTGTACGCTGGGGCCTAATGGCACCTGCTTCCCAGGGCTGCTGAGATGACCACGGCCACTACCGAACGCGCAGCACACCAGGACCGCACCGGGCAGGTGCTGGAGAAATGCTCTTTTCTCGTTCTATTGAATTTCCCCCCTCTCAGGGTCAGAGATGCTGAGACATGGATTTAATGAGCTTTCGTGACCTACGAGGGACTCGTTCGTTAGTAGGTAGGAATTCATAACTTTCTATTACTAGTCAGGAAACAGAGGCTCGCGAGGATAAAGCCAGGACTCTCCACAGGTCCGAAAGTGTGGTCTCACAGCTTTCGCGTCTTGGAGATCCATCCGGATGAGTGTCCGGTTTGGGGGCCCCTCCCCCCAATCCCCTGGGCCCTGCTTCATGCCCAGAGGGGCCACTGACCACCTCTAGGCAGAGGAGACCAGAGGGGATCCGGTGATGACAGATGAGTTCCAGGGAAGCGACAGGCTCCTGGACCGTGCGCCCCCACCTTAGGGTGTGACAGCCGCCTTGCTGGGGGCGCTACAGCCCCCGGGAACTTTCCTGTGCCGCCTCCTCATCCTCACGGCCATCTAGCAAGCCACTTTCAGGGGAGGAAACTGAGGCTCGCTCAAGGTCAACTGCACGATTTAAACAGAAGAAGAGGAATTCCTAGCCGCAGCCACTTTTCGGGGCTCACCCCACAAGCGAATCGCTCACCCGATGCTCCCCAGGACTCCCGGGGGCGAGCACCGCGGTACTCGCTCCCGGGCGTCGGGCATGGGGGCGACCTGGGAGGACGAAGGCTCCCGGAGGAACTGGGGTCCCTCCCGCCCCGGCCCCCCCCCGCCCCCCTCTGTTGGCTTTCCTTAAGCAGAAAGCTGCTCCATGCTCCAACGCCTCCGCCCAGACCAGGCGACACACCAGGGACTGTATCCGCGCAAGTGGACTTGGCAAAGCCACCCCCACGCGGCCGGAGGGGACACACGCCCGACCCTGCGCCCCGAGCGCTGCCGCGGGCCGGGGCTGCATCCCGTGCTCGCCGCGCCCCCAGGGTCACGGAAGAGGGAACTGAGACTCGCGGCCGGAGGGAGCCAGTTGCCCAAGGTCATGCACAGCCAGCGAGTGGCGGGGCAGGGGCTGGAAGCCGGGATCGGGGACACGACGGGCCACGGGGACCGCGCGACCGAGCGACCGCACCCAGGCCCGCGGGAGGCGACGGCCGCCTTACCTGGAGCTGCTGCCGGCGACAGTGGCTCCGCCGCGGCCCCGCGCGCCTGGGTCCTGCGCCCGCGCCCGCTCGGGCTCCGCGTGGGGACGGAGGCGACGGCGCGCCCCGCCCCGCGCCCCGCGCTCGAACCCACTTCCTCGTCCCCGCCCCCGGCTCGCTCCTCCTCGCTCTCAACTGCCCCTCGCCGTCCTTCCTCCCGCTTCCTCCTCGGTCCCCCGCTCCCTCCCCGCCCCTCCACGCCCAGTGCAGTGTGCAGTGCGCGCGCCCCGGGCGTCTCCGGCCACCCGGCCCCACCTCCCACGCCCTCGCCCACTTTCTCTTTCCCTTCCTCCTAGACCTTCTCTCCTTCCTCCCCCCTTCCCCTGGGATCAGGCGGCACCCCCCGCACCTTGGGCGCCCAGCTCCCAGCCACCTAGAAGAAGACCAGAAGGCAGAGAAAGAACTCGTTTGCAGGGAAAAGCCTGGATGTTTCTGGGACCCGTGAACTTCAGAAGACAGAGTAGATCTGTCCCAGTCCTAGGGAGGGATGGAGAGAGAGGAGGCAGCGGGGAGGGTCTTGGGAAAGGGACTTTTGGGGGTAGGGAAAATAGCGCCCACCTTCTCCATGACAACGTGGAGGCTCGGAAGGGAAAACCTACCTCTGAAAGAGCGAGGCACCCAGGCTGCCCGGGAACCAGAAGACCTCAGTGGAGGGGACCGGGCGGGAATGATGGCCAAGGGTGCTGTGCCAGGCCTGGCGTTGCCAGTGCAGTGCAGGCGAGGCAGGAAGTCGGATGGGCCGGACCGGTTGCTGGGGGAACCTGGTACATGGAGGGAAGTCTAGCAAAAGAGAGCGAAGAAATGCTGTTCTGCTGAATGTAAATTTCAGACATGAGCCAATAATGATTGACACACCACCTTACGCCATTCTGTCCCTGTGGGCCCAGCCCTGAAGTGCTGAGACTGAGGTCACAGTCCCCTAGGGCTCTGAGGTCACAGCTTCTGGGGGAGGCTGCTGAGTCTGTGCATCCAGGTCACCAGCATCTTGGAATGACAGCGAGCACCTCCAAGCCCGTGTCCTGGATGCCGCTCTGGCTCCCCTGCGATTCACAAAGCGATGTAAGTAATCTCTCCAACTGTAAATCAGATCACGCCTCTCTGCTCCCCTGCTGACTTCCTGTTGCAGTTAGGATAAAAATCAAAGCTCCGTGTCACCATTCGTGTGACCTGGCCACAGCCCGCACCTCTGATCTGATGTCTGGGCGGTCCCTGCCTCCCTCCGTGTGCCTCAGCTGCAGTGGCTTCCTCGTCCCCGGAACCAAGCTGGCCCGTACCACAGGCAGTTTGCACTGGCTGCCCCCTGCCAGCAATGCCCCCTGCCCCCCGTGGCCGCTCAGACCTCAGAGAGGCCACGAGGCCCGATCATACCACCTGCTGCACTCCGTCACCTCCTTGGCACAGTGTTTGTCGTATCCGCCCTTCTTATTGTACTGAAAACCCTGACCGCTATCTAAAACCACTTCGCGTATGTGCGTATTGTCTGCTTTACCTCGCCACAGGAGGTAAAGGGACCTCGTTCGTGTTTTTCCGTCTGTCTCCCCAGGACCCAGCACAAGTAACAAATGCCTGATATGTGTTGGGCTGAATGAGTGAATGAATATAATGAAGAGGTTTAGGAAAAGGAGAAGGGGATCAGTCCTTCCCAGGGAAGAAAGATCGTCCTCAGAGAGGAGCCTGGCAGGAGTCAGCTCGTGGGGGCTTCTGGGACGCGGCGCGGCTGGAAGTTTGGGCTTGGTCTTCTGAGCAGTGGGTCTGTGGCATGTGTTCAGGCTGGGTGGCAGGTGTATCCTGGAGAAGAGGAGGCTCCGGTGACTCTAGTCTCTGGGCAGAGCGAGCAGGTGAGGCCGCTGCACTGGGAGCAACGAAAGGAATAGAACGAGACAGATTTGGGCTCTGGACAGAATGTTCTTTTAAAGGAGCGAAGAGAAAAACGGGCTCCTTGTGGCCGGGGTTGCTGTCCATCCTATTTTGTGCCCTTTCCAGAGGGAGGATGATCTGTTTGAACACTGATGTGTGGGTGGAGGTGATGGGTGTGTCACTTCCATGCAGAGGCTTTCAAAGGAAGCCGGAAGAAGCTTCTCATTCTGAGGAAACCCAAACCCCCTTTTGACCAAAATAGAAAAACAAAACAAAATAAACCAACCAACCAAACAACAACAACAACACAAAACGTGCTTTCTTCGGATGAGTCACCTCTGCTGAGTTTGACAGCTTTGACGCGGCACAGTGACAGTAGTTGCCAAAGTGGTCTGTGGAAAATTCCAGCGAAACCCACTGTTATTTTTTTTTTTTTTATCATTGGCCGTTTCTTGTCTGTGCCCTGGGCTCCGGGGTGGCCCTCGGTTTGCGGTGGAGCATCTGACACTGTGGCTGAGGTGTGTGGGGTTCAGAATTCCCTGCCAACCTGTGCCCCGAGTCTTGAGAGAGACGTTGGAAAGGCCTCCGGGCTGGGAGTCTCGACTGTCACAGCAGGTCCCTGCCCTGGCCAGGGCCCAGACTTGGCTATTTCCTGGGGTCTCCAAGGTTACACAGTGCCCAGGTTATGGCTCACAAGAGTGGAACACAACTCCTAAAATATCTACCATCTTCTGTATAGTGCCCTTGGTGCTTTGTATACATCGCCTCGAATAATTCTCACTACAGTCCTGTGAGGAGTATCCTATTATTTGCCCCAGATGACAGAAGAGGAAACCGAGGCCCAGGAAGTCGGAGCTTCCTCCATTTCCCACAGCTACCTGGGATTCACTGGACCAGCTCCAAGCTCTTGCTCTTAAGCGCTTAAGCGCCGTGCTCCCTGGCTCCCTGGCTGTGCTCCTCTGGCTCCCTCCATTGGCAAAATAGACTGGTGGGCAGGAACCCAGAGTCAGAAACGCTGCATTCAGGTGGGTCTCTGGCCCGACAGCCCACTCTGTGGGTTTGGGACTTGTCAGCCCACTCAGTGACAGGAAGCAACTCCTTAAAATAAATCGCTTTCCCTCTACATCCTGTTGGTTCTGCTGCTCTGGAGAAGGCTGACAAATACACTGAAGGGGAGCGATTGGCCATCTCCTGAAGCAAGGATGGGATTGAGGAGTCGGGGCAGCCGGGGGACCTGTGGACAGACACAGGCAGCTCAGACTGAAATTCAAGAACAATAACCCGAAATGGAGGAGAAGCCAGGTGCAGGCGTCGTGCTGGGCTGACCCCCTGGGAGCCTGGCCGGGTCCCTGAGGGAGGTCCCTGGGGGTGCCAAGGCAGGGGCCGAGAGCATCGCTGCGGCCCACCACAGTGGTTTCCACCCCCTTTCTCCTCGCCCGGAAAGTCAGATGCTGGCTTTCTCAACCCCCATGACAGATCCTGTCACGTGACCCAGTTTGGCCAGTGAGATGACGGGGAAGTCGTGAGGGTGTGGGACTTCCCCTCCTATAATAGGAAGAGGGACAAGGCCGGGTGCTGTCCTGCTGCCCTGCCCGCTTGTTCCGCGTGGCCCTTCCGAACGTGGCAACGTGCTTCATCAAAGCCAGCCAGGCGGAGGGTCTGCTGGCAAGACAGACGGCGGAATCGTTTGCAGTCTAATCGCAGAAGCGATAGCCACTCAACTCTGAGGTGTTCTATTGATTGGAAATTATAGGCCCCGCCCACACTTCACGGGGAGGGCATTACACAGGGTGTGAATGCCAGGAGCCAGGGAGCATGGCCACTGTCTGTCATGATGGCCCACTTCACTGTCCCCTACTGTCTGTCATGATGGCCCACTTCACTGTCCCCTACTGTCTGTCATGATGGCCCACTTCACTGTCCCCTACTGTCTGACACGGTGGCCCACTTCACTGTTCGGCTGATGAACCCCTTGGGTACTTTTATTTTTCTCATCAGTATAAACTTGTATCTTCGTGAACTGGTCCGAGATTTTCTTTGGAAATGGCCACGTGGGGTGTCAGCTCTCCAATACTGAGCATTTAACAACCTGTTAAATATTTTCCAGACGATAGGTGAAAATGGTATCTCTGCGTTCTAGTTTGCGAATCTTTGCTTCTCAGTAAAGTTGAGTTTTCCTCTGATGTTACCAGCTGTTTGTTTCGATCAAGATTTTTTGGTTATCGGGAACACAAAATCATTTGAACTAGATTCGTTTTTTTTAATGGAAGAGGGTGGGTTTTTTGTTTGTTCTTTCTTTTTTTTTTTTTTT
>NW_024340699.1:12197030-12376284 GCF_902729225.1 Pteropus medius | reverse complement strand
TTTTTTTTTTTTTTTTTTTTTTTTTTTTTTGGTAAGAACACAGAGCAGCTCTGTAAACAAAGCACCGCCTTGCCTTATTAGAAGCACGCCATGCACCCCAAGTCCCCGCGGACCTCCCTGGGGACCCGGGAGGGCTCCGCCTCTCTTAGCCCCTCTTCTCCACCTTCTTCTCCTTCTTTGCTGGTCATCCGTGTCATTCCCACCCAAAGCGTTCTCTCAGAGGTGTGGACAGGTAACAGTGGGATGTGGTGATGATGATGGCGACGGTGATGATGATGACGAGCTCCCGGTTACTAAGCACCTAGTATGTTCCTAAAGTTGTTCTAGGATAATTCAGGTTTTAATCCTCATTAAAAGAACCATTCGAAGATGATTCAGTTCCTTCCCGTTTTATTGGTGAGGAAGTGGAGGTTAAGTAATTTGCCCAAAGCTATATGGCTAATAATGTCACAATCGAATTCAAAGTCCGACGATTTTAGTCTTAAACACACGCACACATACGTGCTCAACATAAATCTTTGAAAATATGTTTTTTTATAAAATAAAAAATTATTAATTTTTTTGCATTTTTTCTGTATATCAAGATTTACCCCGCTCTTTTTAATTCCTAAGTGACTTTCTATTATATGGGCGAACTGTAAGGTTTTAAGCTTCTCTCCTAGTGATGGATGTTCTGTTGTGCCCCAGTTTGTCATTTCTCAGCATCCCTCATGGTTATGTCTGGCTTTAGCCTTTGGCTTGTGGCAGTGACTCTGGCCCTGTCCCAAGAGAACCATTCAGCCTGACTCCCCACCATCTGACCACAAGCTCTGTGACCCATGTCTTCATTCGGCTCTTCGAGATGGGGCCCAGGCCAGCAAATGAGCACACGTGATCGTCCCCGCCAGAGGCCAGATACGGGGAGCAGTGCGTGGGACAAGCACCCTGCCCAGCACTCCGATTCCCCTTCCGGTCATTGCTCATTTTTCTGTTAGAGTGTTTGTACCCCTTGTAAGAGCTCCTCGAATATCAAGCGTTGTCATATGTGTTGTGAATACGTTTTCTCATTTTGTTCTCTGCGCACCTGCCTTGTGCTATTGAGTTTTAAATTGCAATGTGCTTAGATCTATTTTATCACTCGTGAGCCTCATGTCCTGCCAGAGAGGACCTTTCTCAACTCAAAACTATAAACTTTTTCTTCCTTTATTTTCTCTATTACTTTTATGGATTTTGTCTTACATTTCAATCTCAAATTTGTTTTGAAAATGAAGTTAATCATCTTTCATGTAATTATCCCAACACAATGGACAGACTAAGCCCCGCTCTCCCTACCAAGGTGTCTGGATGCGCCATCCATCACCTTGCTACCTGCCGTGCTTACAAGCAGGGACATCAGGTTGGGCAGAGCTGGATTCTGGGCCCTGCTCTGTCACTCGCTATCTGTGTGACCTTGAGTGGGTTAAGGTCTCTGGGCTGTTACCTCAAGTGTAAATAGGGATCGTCAGGGTTCCTGATTCACAAGGTTGCTGGGGGCGCAACGTGCAGCACCCGCAAAGCCCCATTCTCATGGTTACCATTCCCTAAGTCCCTCCTCCCCCGCCGCCGACTTTTCAAAAGCCTGTGCCCGGGCCCTGGTGGCATCAGCCCCAGACCCGCCCCACTCACACGCCCCCCGTGCTTTTGCATTCCCAGCCCCCACTAGGCTGTAAGCTCCTCGAGGACAGGATGGCGTCTGCATCTTCAGCACCTGGCACATAGTAGGTGCCCAATAAGCATCCGCGGAAAGGATTGTCACCTTCAAGAGGCCAAAAGAATGAGTGGAGGTCCCCTCCTTACTCCGTTTCTCAGACGCTTTCTTGGCTATCCTGGAGCATTTTTTCTTCTAAATTAATTTTAATTAATTCACCAAGAACGTCTCCCCGGCACTAATGGGATTTATATCGGCGTTACAACAAATTAATGGGGCGATCTGAGGAGCATCCACCTTATGACCCCAGGAACCTGGGCCCCCCTTCCCTGCTGCACTTGGCAAAGCTGCACCCTTGGCCTGGTCCGACTGCCTGTACGTTATTCTTGAGAATTCTGCTGTTTCTCTTGCTCTTTTGAAAGGTGTCTTTCTCCGTTATGGGGACCGAGCATTTAGGATCATGGGTTAGACTCCCTTGCTGGCATCTGTGGCTCAGAGCGTTGGCTTTGGAGTCTGGCAGATCTGGATATGAATCCACTTAACCAGTATGTGGCTTAGAGAAATCACCCAGCTGCCCCGGGTCTGTCTGCTGAGCTGAGACAGAGAAGAAGTAGTGTCTGCCACCCGGCCTACTGGGATCAGGAAATGGGATATTTTAAGTAAAGCTTTTAGGGTGTTCACTGGTACCGTGCAAATATGCAATAAATGTCTGCTACTGTCATTACTTAGTAATAATACTGACATAAATACTTTATAACTCTAAGCAATGTATTATCATTCTGGATATTTTATTATTACTATATATATATATATAAAAAAAATTCTAACCGCTTCCCCCTACCCTCCCTTTGATAGCTGGGGGACCTTCCTGTTCACTAAACACCTGTTGAGTCCTCAGTCTCATGACCTTTCGGTTTCTTGAAGGTGACAATGACGTCGAGTGTGCAGATGCTGGGAAAGAGCGGATTTGCTCTAAGACCAGGGGGAGACTGGAGCTGGGGGGCAAGAAATCTTGGGAGGGATGAGGGGGATGAGAGCTCGGTGGTCACGACTTGATGCTCGCCGTCAGCGCTTCTGATGGCCCCTCGAGAATTACGACGAGCTATTCACTTGTCTCGTCTCCAGAGGACGGGCTTCTCGAGGACCTGGGCATGTCTGATCTCTGCATCCCAGGCGCCCAACACGATGTCTGCCTGAGGCTACAGCATTTTGTTCCGTCTGCTCCCTACAGGCAGAAAAGCTGAAGCTCAGGGAGGACACACGACTTGTCCCAGAGCACACAGCACAGACCAATCCAGGCCATTCAGAGAGCAGACAGAGCCTTCGGTGACTGTGCAGGCCCATCCCTCGTTTTCTAGAAGGGCAGGCAGAAGGGAGCAGGAGCTGGCTCAAGGTCTCCCCTTGGCCTTCTAGCTTCTAGCCTGGTGGTCACAGTCTCCACATTTGAATCTGGCTCGTGTGGTGCCTGTGGGCTCTCTCATCCGATTCTCCCCAAGCCCAGCTTCCAAGAGCAGGGTCTTCCCTGCCAAACTCAGCGCAAACACACCTGTCCGCAGGGAGTCCTCAGTCAACCCCACACACCTGCCAAGCTGTCGGCGACCTTCCTCCTGAGTTCTGTTTCCTAGCAGAGTCAGGGAGGCATCTCTGGGTTTCCAGAACGTCTGTTCGCCGATGTATTCGACATGCATGGAAGGTGAAGAGCCCCAGAATTTCTCAATTCGCTTCCCTCCTTAAGCTACGAGATGGCATGTCAGCCCAATCTATTTCAGAGTTGCTGCCAGTACCGTGGAGGAACAGGCTTAGCCCCGGGGCTGGGTGTCACCCCTGGCCCAGCCACACTGTTGTCCTTATTAGTATATCACTGGTTCTGGTCCCAGGACCTCAAACACTGCTGGGCTGCCCTGGGCGATGCTATTCATAGACCCGAGAGTTTCCAGTCCCCAGGCAGCCGGCCAAAGCCTGCGGTTCACTCCCTGTGGCTTGGGCTGCAGCTTCCTTCCAGTGACGTTGACAGTGATCCGAAGTACTCCGGGCTGCGACTCGCACCTTCCAGTGATGTTGACAGTGATCCGAAGTACTCCGGGCTGCGACTCGCACCTTCCAGTGACGTTGACAGTGATCCGAAGTACTCCGGGCTGCGACTCGCACGGTTCTTCTGGTTCTCTTTCCTTGGGTGGGGGACGGTCTTCTGGTCCCATTCGCATTCTTGCTCACCCATCACTGAGCTCTTACCAGGCTTCGGGCTGGGGGGTGGGGTGGGGTCCCTCCCAGAGCTTATGGTCCTGTGGGGAAGACAGAAAAAAAAAAAGCAAAGAGTCACAATACAGCAAATAAGCCGCACAAATAAATACAACGAAGAAACCCGTGTCAGAGCGTGACGAGAGGGGACGATCAGGGGATATGTGACGGGGAATATTGAACAAACGGAAGTGGTACAGATGGGCCATCTGGACGGTGCGTTACTAGGCAGCCATTGGAAGAGCGCGCTGGTGTGTCTCGTGACGTGTGGCAAGGTGCTGAGCACGTGCTGCTGTCCGAGGCCACCAGGAGCACGAGCATCGTCAAAAGGTGGCTTTGTGTGGCTTGCTGCGGTAAAGAGAACACAGCCCGCAGGAACCACAAGACGGGGTCGGGTTGGGAGGGTCACCTGTTCTAGACGATTCTCTGGTGGGATTAGGGCAGCAGCCTCTGGGTATCGTCAGGGTCAAGGGCGATTCGGTCGTTGGGATCTAATCCATTTTGTTTCGGAGGCGGCGGAAAACCAGCGGTTGTTCACATAGGCGCTCAGCAGATTTCGTGGCCTCCGAGTGGCTCTGTCTCTGCCGCGTCCGAGTCAGATGCGGAAGGGCCCGTCTGAGCCCCTCGCCCTCGGGCGCGGTTTGTATTCACTGAGCACCGAGTGTCATTTGTGTTCAGATGGGAACATCGCGGCCTGGCTGTCAGCCGAGCCGTTCTCGCTTTCTCACTGATAGTAGGAAAAAAAAAAGTTGGTTTCAAGAGTTGGAAAAGCGCGTGCGCACACACACACACACACACACACACACACACGATGCGTGTTTATGTGACAGAAATTAAACGAATGACAATGACATCATAATAGTGCTTCTTCTGATAGCCGACAGGTTTTTTTGGCCTTTGTGGTGTTTTTAAGATCTGGAAATTTCATATAAAAATAAGGATTTATGGCTTCTACTGAAAGAAGAAATAGGAAGGTTTGGCAACGTTGGGCTTAAACAGATTTCTTTTCTGAAACGAAACATACCTGTGTTCTTTGAGAAGGACGGTGTTGGAAGCTCTGAGACCTGCTGTCTGATATTTCAGGTTAGGACATTTCGTCGCGAGGCCCCCACCTGGAGTTGCTAGTGATCTCCCCAGAGAATTCATCAGTGGAGAGAGGGGGTCTGGGGTCACGTGAGAGCTGCATTTATGTGGCTAAAAGCCCTCCTGGACCCAGCCGCCCTGGCTTCGAGTGTGCTTCCGAAAGAAGAGCTTCGTACGCCGGACATGCCCCAAGAGAGCTGCAGCTTGGTGCCAAGCGCGGGGCACAGCTGTCGCATCGTCAGGGGGGGTCTGAGGATGTGGAGTGAGTCGCTACAGGAGCCGGTGTCACAGGACTGTGCAGGACCAGCGTCCCTCAGCGACACCTTGTGGCCACGGCAGGAGCAGCAGCCTGTGGATGATGGGATCCCACGGCTCTCCCCGCCGTGTTCGGGCATGGGACGGCGGCCGCATCTCACGGCACTAGGCCTCTCCCTCGCTCTGCTCCCGCTGTGCTGTTCTTGCTGCTTCACGGACGTGCTGAGCTCATTCCTCTCTCGGAGCCTTTGCTTGCTTTCCTGGCCTGAAATGCCCTCAGAACCCTTTCTGTGGCTGGATGCCTCACCTCCTAGGCCCTCTGCGGTGTAGGACAGTGCCTGGCACATAGTAGGAGCCCAGTAACTATGGTTGGATGAGTGGCGATTTACTTTAAGCCTTTCGCTGAAGGCCAGTTCACAGCTGTCCATGACCCTGTGGTGGTTGGGGTGGCAGCTGAGCTGTCACCAATGTCTCTGCCACCTTTTATTGAATGCGTGGCACCTCAGTTGCCTCTTCCCTGTAAGACGTGGGATGTTACCCACACTAGATGTCAACCCTCTCTTAGGGGAAGCATCAGGCACTCTTTGCGTGTTTGTGAAATCTGGAGAAGCGTGGGAGTCCGTGATGTAGCAGCTTCTAGAAGCAGACAGAAAGCCAAACAGCCGCCTTTCAAAAAGCCTCCACGGGCACAGAACCAATGAGGTTCCCCTGTCCCGGCCCCGCCTTCCTGGAAGCCTGAGGGGGGCTTCGTGCCAGTGGACGCCTTGGGGAATAGGGGGAGGGCCCAGCACTGGCGGGCCCCCAAGAGCAGCAGTGGGAAAGCACCTCGCCTGTGAGCAGAGCTGGGCACTGAGTGTCACCGGGGCCAGCAGCGGGGGCTCGGGGCAGGACACCGCGGAAGGGCGGGGGGAAGGCCATGGACGTTCGGAAGACCTGGACGGCCCTGCTGGGCTCCGAAAGCTCAGCTTGTCTTTTGTTTTGGGGACCCCGCCTGATTCCCCTGGGCGGAATTAGCCACACCTTCTCCAGTGCGTCCGCTGGGTACGGCCCACGCATCTGTGAACGTCGCTATCTGGTTGCACCGATGAGGTTTGTTCACGTGTCCGCTTCTGTTCTGAGCCCTAAACTCTGGGAATGGGGGAGCCCCGAGTTTTCAGCTCACGTCCCCACCCGCACGAAGGCAGGACTCCGGCTCCAGTCCTCCAGGGCGACGGAAATTATCGCGTCAGTTGGAATTGTTGATTCACGTGGATGCCTCTTCGTTGACCCTCTCGGTCATGTGTTTGACCTCTGGGCAGGGGCCACATACTTCCATCTCTGCGAGAGTGGACGCTCGGTAGCCGTTCGCTGAACGAGGAAAGAAGGACGTTTGCCCGGTCGAGTTCGCACGTGCGGCGCGTCCTGTGCCGGACGCCCAGTTCCTTCTCCGTCCAGGGGACCGCTCCCTGCGACCCGAGCTCAGAGGGACTCGCGGACGGGGCGGGCTCTCGTCTCTGCCAAAGAGCTCACGTCCTGTCTTTTGGGCAGTGACAGTGGACAGGAGGATGGTGTGGGAAACTGTCGCCTGCAGAGCTCACGCGTTCAAAGATGGGCCTCCTCACGACAGCCCTTTCTCTGACCCACGGAAGGAGCCACCGAGGCGCAAGGCCGCGAGGGGGCGGGGTTGGAACCGAGGTCCCAGGGAGGCCAGAGCCAGACACTGGACTGCCTTAGGCCACCTGAGGACCACGAGACCCCTCTGATGCAGTGACAGCTGCGGGAAAGATCTGCCCGGCCCAGGTGTGCGGGGGGCAAGCTGTTCCAAGCCGAGCAGGGCTCCCACAGGGAGGTGGGGTGCCGTGTGGGCAGACAGGTGGGGAACCGCCAAGCACAGGCTGTCCTGCCGAAGGGCGCAGCTTCCGGAGGCCCTTAATTACCAGCCGATGATTGACAGAGCTGCCAGGGCCCCAGACCAGCAGGCGGCAGGCCTCCTGTGACCTTGCCCACAGATCTTATCTGCTGGTTGAAGGGCACACATGTCATTCCCTCTGGGACACATGCAGAATGAGTCTTAAGGGGCCCGGAACAGCCTAAAGAAACCCAGAGTCGGGTCTCTGTCTGCCCTGACCTTGACGAGCAGGTGGGCCAGCTCCCAGGGCGGCTGCACTCTGCCCTCCAGGCCCCCAGCCCTGCTCTCCTCTCGTCCCTGGGGATTTTGCTAAAGCTCAAGCGGATCGGTCCCCCCCAGCCCCGTCAGAGCCTGCCCCACCAGGGGGTTCCAGCCCTTTACGAGGATGTTTTGCCTGGAATGGCCTCCTCCCCTTCCTCCCTTCCTCCCCAAACCTGCAGAGGATGCGGGCGGCGGGGTTGTTTGGCAGTGGCATGGGCCGAGTCCCTGTCATTGTGGATTTCAGGCCAAGGCTGGCGGGGGGCTTTCTTTGTGATTCTGGGGCCTGTAGCTCTAGGGTCCCCCTGTTTCTGACGAGCCCAGCAGAGGGGGCGGCATGGGCCCTGGAGCCAGCCCACCTCTCCCTGGAAGCCGTGTGATAGTGAGCAGGCCCTTCGTTGGCCTCCTCGGGCCCCCAGCTTCCCACCTGTGCACCTCACAGCATGGCAGCGAGGCAGAAACGGAGGCGTTTGTAAAGTCCCGGGCACCGTGTCTCCTGCAGGAGCCTGGGCCGTGGGCCTGAGCTGAAACTCCTGAGGGCGGGCAGGGAGCCCCCTGCCCCGCTCCCCCTCTCCCATGCCCCTCAGGTGTGGATTTGTGGTTCCGCAAGCACTTCCTGCCTCCCGGCCTCCGCTGATGCTGTTCCTTCTATCCGCACGCCCTTCCCTCCATTCTTACGTGTGCATTCTTCAGTCACGTGTCGATTTTCTGAGCCTGATTCGAGTCAGACACTAGTCAGGGCCCTGAGGATACAGCTGAGAACAAAACAGACCCGGCCTTTGCTCTCAGGCAGCTTGCATTCGAGGCGAGAGAGAAGTAGAGACATTAAAACAAGGTAACGTGCATGACATGACAGGCTCTGAAGAACGTACCACATGGCCGCTGGGCAGTGTGACCGGTGCTTTGGGAGGGAAGGTGCGGGACGGTCACACACACACAAAGCAGCTCTGGCTAACAGACGCTGAGCAGGGGCTGGCGCAGGTCTCTGGGGAGCTGGCCGGATCTACAGAGGTAGAAAATGGCCCTGAGGAAGGAGACAGGGCCCAGGCAGGACAGCCAGCCCCGGAAGGGGCCGCCCGCCTGGCACCCCCTCTGCTGTCCTGTCGGACCCTGGACTTGATTGTTCTCACCACTGGGAATCATTTCTGATTGTCCCACTGGAGTGGCGGAGGCCAGACTGCGTGCTCGCCCCACAGTTCCCAGGGAACGAGATAGCTGATCCTTCTTTGACCCCTCCCTTGCGAAGGCCGGCCTGACACTGAGTAGCCACGAAACGATGATCGTCCGAAGAGGTGACATCTGCTCTGAGGCCTGAGTGATAAGGAGCCAGTCATGGAATGGAGGGAGGACGGCGAGCATTCGGCACAGAAGCAGCAGCAAGTGCAAAGGCCCTGGGGTGGGCGTGAGCCGAGGAGTCCCAGGAGCAGGAGGAAGGCGTGTGGTGGGGACGCAGGGGCCGAGGGAGAGGCCGGAGGTGCGGAGGCAGAGGCCCGGTGAGGCGGGGAGGCAGCGTGCTCCGCCCCAAAGCCTCCCCACATCGCAGCTAAGCCACAGGGCTGTTTGCGCCAGATCCCGAGGCGCTCTCTCACGAACCCCGTGCTTTCTGATCCGGCAGTTATTTACGGGCACCCCGGGAGCCCTGGGGGCAGAGCCAGCGTTATATTTTCATCTCTGTGTCTCGGGGCCCAGGGTCAGCCTGGCACAGGAAGGTTCTCAGGCCCGGCCGGATGATTTACACGGTGGCCGCAGTGAGGGCGGAGCCGGCGAATGACGCAGGGGCCCGGGGCCAGAAGCACCAGCGTTTCCAGCTCTCACGCGAGCTTCGACCCGCCGAGCCGTCCAGTCAGCCGAGAACTCTGCGTCAGGGTTTCTGAGTGCTCTTCAGGCTGCGTCTCTCGCACCTGGCCGTGAGCCCCACCTGGGCGGCCCGGCGAGGCAGTGTGCACCAGCGGCGCGGGGGCGGCCCGGACGCGTCCTAAGGGCGCATCCCCACTCACTCGCTAACTGGGGGCCTGTCCCGTGGGCAAGTGTCACAGCTTCCAGTCTGCACATAGAGGGTGACGAGAGAATCCACCCCATGGGGTTGCCGTGGGGATGACATGGCACAAAGCCGTGCGGCGTTAGAGCGGAATCTGCGTCTCAGGTCGTGCTCGGTGGACACGGGGGACATTTCTCTTGCTCCGTCGGCTGCCGCAGCCCACGCACGACACGAGTGCCTCTGGCGGCCGAGGAGCGAGTGGGTATCTCCCCTGCGCCCGTCACGGCCTGCGAGGTGGGAAGGCGGGATTATTGGCCTTGTTTTGCCAAGAAGGGAGGCCCAGAGTGGGGATGAGCCTGCCTGGGGCAGGGCGGTCAGGGCGGAAGCCAAGGTCGCCCTCGAGGCTCTCCAGTCCTGTCAGATGTCAGAGGCCTGTGCCCGTCCACTCAGGGGACGGGCGTGGCCCAGGCCGAGCTAGTCCGGGCGGAGTGCCAGGGACTCCGGTGTTCTCCTCCGGGTCAATGCAGGAGCTTTAAAGCTTATCAAGATGTCCCTTCCCCATAGTCCTGGGGCTAGGAGCCAGCTGAGTGATTAGGGGTCATCTCGCCCTGCTGCAGATGACCTTGGGGTCAGTGAGACGGGGAGGGGGCAGGGAGGGGTGCAGGCCCAGGTCAGGGAGCACACCAGGTCCCTCGTGTTGTCTGCGAGCCCACTGCGTGCTCTGCTGGGCTGCGGCACCAGCCTCCTCTGCTCGGGGAGCCCCCCTAAAATGCAGATCGAACTGCATCCCGCCTCTGCCCTCAGCTCTTCTGGGCTCCCTACGACCCCTGACCCCCGGCCCGGCATTCAAGGCCCTTCCCGTTCACGTCTCCCTGTCTGCTGGCATCTTCTCCGTCGCTGCGTGGTGTCCCGGCCGCATCCGCCGTGCCTCGCGCCGTGCTCGCAGTGGGGCGCTCAGTGACTGCTCCTTGCACGCATGAACGCGTGAATGCATGAATCAGTGAATGAAGGACGGTCTGGCCCCAGCTACCTCTGCAGTCACATCTCCTAACAGCGTCCCCACTCTGTCCCCACCCTGGCCTTTCTGTTCCAATAACCCCGAGCCCCTCGCGGCTCCGGAAGCGTCCTCTGCACCTTCGCACATGCCGTTCTCTGCCTGGGACGCCCTTCCCAGCTTCCCGACCCTCTCCCTGTCAGGACTCAGTCCGAGATCTGTCCCGACCTCTCCGCGCCCTGTCCCCAGCATCCAGGTTCCTCCCCTCTGCTGTCCCAAAGCCCCTTCCTACCTGCATCAGGGGTCCCTGTGCCCTGGACCATGAGCAGCTTTAGTGACCCCGGGGGGCAGCCGAGTCCGGGCGCGTGCTGCCTGCACTGCTGAGCCTGTGGCCCGACGCAGGAGCCGGGCTGTTTAGGGTAGACGTTTATGTCGGAGCACCAGTGACCTGAGAAGGCAGCGCCTTCAAACACTGCCCTGCCTGCTCAGTCCGGCTTAGGGTGTCTAAGGCAGAGTCCGGGCATTACCCCAGGGGCTTCGTGGCGGTTCCGAGGGTCTGTCATGTTTCACGGAGCCGTCCCTCTGGCCACATGGTCCTCCAGTGCCGTCAGCAACCCAGAGACAAAGGCGGGAAGAGTCTGGAAAGAACTCCAGGCCAGAAAGATTGTCATCAGTAGCATAAAGGCATTAATCATAAGTTTCAGGGCAACTCTCTATGGCAGGGGGCGTTCCAAACAGCTGAGGACGATCTATAATTAAGCTACAGGGCAGGGGAAAGGGAAGCCAGGGGCGCTGTGAGGCTTTTACTACTGTGGGGGGGGGGATCCCCACTGGGCCCTTCTTCATAAGGACGCCAAGTCTGATTCAGCTCCTGAGCCCCAGACCCTGGCCGGTCCTCGGACCCACAGACGCTCAGTAAGCGCTTGCCGAAGGATGGATGAATTCAGTCCTCGTACACCATAAGGGTCAGGGGTCCTTGGTGTTCAGGCTGTGGGCTTCCGGAGCAGCAGAAGTGTGGCTTGGTTCTAGGCGTGGTACCGGGGTTCTGGAACTTAAGCCACGGAGTCCCGCAGGCCCAGTGTGCGTCCTGGCCCTGCCACCACCAACCGCGACACGGGGGCAGGTCTCCGTTCCCCACTTGCAAACAGAGGTAATAATAGGGTCTCCTCCACAGGGATGTTGAGAGGTTGCAACCAGACGGGTGTCACAGGGCGCTTGGCGAGAAGCCCGGCATGCCGTAAGCACTCAAGACATGTCTGCTGTTCTTATTACTGGTGAGTTCTGGACTTCACTGTCATGTTGACACGGAGTAAACCTTGCCCGAAAGTAGGAAGCGACAGCCCGAACAAAGTCAGGTTGGTTTTGACCTTTGGCTGCAAAGATCAAGGTCGCTTGAGATAAGCTGTGCCTATGGCTTTGATTTGAGGGCTGGCACGTTAGGGTCCCCAACTCTGGCATGGAGTTGGGAGGAATAAAGCGGTCACCTCTGCAGGGCTTACCTCAGCCTCGTCCAACGGCCGCGGAGGCCAGACCACCAGCACCTGTCCACCCCATACGAGGAGGCCCCGCTGGGAAACAGCACAGACAGCACCGGCCACTGTTGTCCAGACCAAAGAGCTCATTGAGCGGAACAGAGACCCTTTGTGGAGCCAGGGAAATCTGATTAGCGGTCACCCGCCCCGTGGCTAGAGTTTTCATACACGTAAGCTTTCTGGATTTCCCCGACTTCTCAGCGAGTCGAGGACGCTGTGGAAAGACTGTGGGTGCTCGACATATGACACGAAGGCACCCCCTGCGATCCTGGCAGGCCTGTGGGAGCCACGTGTCGGTGGGGCCAACTGCTGGTGAGTGGGAGTGATGTGGGTCACTCTGGGCCAAGGTGGAGGAGCCGGTGTCCCTCCTCCAGGCCTTCCGGCCCCCCTGCCCCCGTGGCCCTGGGCCCTGGAGACCATGTGCTCCAGACGCAGAGTTGCAAGGCAGAGCCGTGCGGTGAGCGGGGGCGAGAGCCAGAATCGACCTCCGCCATGTCGGGGGGGGTGTTTGTTACCGTGGCAACGCGTGGCTGAGCCCTGCCGGGCGGAGGGTCATTTTTCCCTGTTCCAGATGAGGAAGCATAGACTTCTGTACTTGAAGTGGTTTACTCAAGGTCATCCACCTAGGAAATGGCAGAGCTTGGAGTGTACTGTTGGCGGTTGAGTTGGACTCACGTCTTGTTTTGGGAGAATTTCAGGCTTCTTTTGAGGGCTGGGCAAGCTCAGGATCTGAAGTTGGGGTGAGCTAAGGAAGCACCTCGGGAGGTCTTGGGCAGTGGCTGGGTGAGATGGGGGATGTGGGCGGGTCTACTAGGCATACGAGCCAGTGTGGGTCTCCCGCCTTAGTGTAGAAAGTGGGGTTCAGGCCTGGAGTTCAGGACATCTAGGTTGGGTCTGTGATTACCTAAAGGGGAGCAGGATGAGGCCACATAAGGCTGAATGATGTGCGCAGCTCCCCCCTCTCTCTCGTGTGAGCGCACAGTAGGACAGCAGCTTCCTACGAGCCAGGGCGAGGCCTCACCAGGACGTGACTGTGTGGGGCTCTCGGTCTTGGACCTCCAGCCTCCTAACTGTGAGAAGATGAATTTCTGGGCTTGACGCCGTCTCGTCTCTGATATTTTTTGTTAGAACAGCCGGAGCTGACAAAGACACAGGCCCCACCCAGCAGAGGGGAGGAGGCCCGTTTACTGAGCTACTGCCGACTGCCAAGTGCTGGCCTACCCGTTGGGCACACGGGCACGGCGCTGAGGGCCCGCAGTGCTTTTGGGGACCCACAACAATATTTGAGTTTCTTTTAAAATCTTAAAATAAAATAAAAAAAAAAAATGAAAAATTTTTTTCACATAAAGAAAGAAGTTTCTAGAGCCCATGAAATTCTATTATGGTGGGAAGGACCCACACAGGCAAAAAGCTCCTTGAGTGCATGAGGGTCACATGCAGCATCGCGTGTGCCTGGCCCCGGCTGGGCTGGGTGCGCGGTTTCTGGGTCAGCAGACCACGGCGAGCAGGCTGACCTGGCGTGCTGCCTGTTTTCGTAAGTCCGTGTTGTCTGTGGCTCCTTGTGCCCGACAAAAGCAGTTGAGAAGATGTGACAGAGGCCGTGTGGCCCACAAAGCTAAAAACGTATTATCTGGCCCTTCGCAGAAAACGTTGGCTAACTCCTGCCTCGTGTCCGTCGGCTGAGTTAACACAAGCCCCGTGAGAAGGAATTTTATCTTCCTTTTTTGGGGGGAGGACACTGAGGCCGAGTGTGGCTGGGTGGCTTGCCCAGGATCCCACAGGTCTCAAAGAAAGGTGACTTTGCAGGAAGGCCGTGTTCTCTCCGCCACAATCCACTTCCTTCCTGTGATTTCCCTTCGTGCCCCTCCCCCCGCCCCACATTTAAGCAAAGCTCGTTACCGTGTTTCGTGTCAGTTCAGCTGGTGTTTTCCGTGCCAAGCCTTCCCCGTGCTCCCTGCCGTCAACGCAGAGACATAAAGATGACATTCTGTGGGAGGCAGCTTGGTAGCGAGCACAGCAGGAGTGTGACTGAGCTGGAGTGACCCCGGGCAAGTGACGTCCCCTCCCCGAGCCTCTGTTCGGCAATAGTTATGCGTAGGCTCTGGAGTGAGCAGATGTGACCTTGAATCCTGTCCAGTCGCTAAAGCCCGTTGCCTACGCTCTCATCTGTGAAAGGGGGCATCTAGCCGTTCCTACCTCGTCGGGCTGCTGCGAGCAGGTTAGACATGTCAGTGCCTTAGGACAGTGCCTGGCACAGAGTGAACACTTAGTGATTGTCACTGCCGTGGTCCTCATTATTCTCACGTGCCAGGACCACTCAGAACTCAGGGCCGGGGGAGCCGGCCGCGCCCAGCTGTCTGTGGCTTGCTCTGTGACCTTAAGCAAGTCCCTTTCTCTCTCCGGCCTCAGTTTCCCCTGATGGTCCCCAGGGGCCACTCGGCATTAATTTTCCCTTTTTCTGGAGCTTTCTTCCCGCTCTGTCCTTCCTTGCGGGCCCGCCCAGAGTGGCGCCCGCCCTGGCTCCACTGCCCAAGGGACAAACGCCACCCTTGCCTGCTTGCCAGTGGCTCGGATGTGGGGGGGTCCTGAGAAGGGTCAGAATCCAGGGCCCAAGCGCTCCGGCCCGGGAAGGTAAGCAGGAAGGGACGTGAGGAGAGCCCGCTGTTGCCTGCGTAGCTCCGAGCTGGGCCCAGAGCATCGAGACAAGCCTCAGACGAGAGGACAGAGCCCTGGACGTCAGCTCTTCACCTGATGGCCGGCGCAGCGCACTCTGCCGTTTACACAGCACGGGACGCTTCCTTTCCCTCGTCACTTCCTGTTTTTGTCACATCGTCCTCCATGGGCCCCCTCCTCCGCGGGGACATGACCCGACCCTCGCCCTCTGGCTCCCGGCCCTCGCTCACCGCCCTCCAGCCACCCTGGCCTCCCATCCGTGGCCCTGGAAAGTCAGGCTTATTCCCACCACCTTTGCTGTCATTTCTGCCTGGAACGTTCTCCGCCTTTCTTTTAACAGCAGGCCCCTTGCCATTCCCTGACTCTCGGCGGGAAAGTCACCTTTCCTGGGAGGCCTACCTGCGCTGCCCTTAAGGACGCTTTTCCAGACACCCTTGACCTTGTCCTTGGAGCCTTTTTCTCTGAGAGTCTCTTATTCGTTTATTTGTTTATTGTCTGTGAGCTCTGTGAGGGCAGGGTCCTTGTCCACCTGGTCACTGCTGTGTCCCCAGGGCCAGGGCAGGGCCTAGAAGTTTCTCCGTCATACCCCGTTGAAGGACTGACACCTTAGAACTGACCTTTCATTTTCTACGAAGGGAGGCGGAAGGCGGGGGAGGAGAGCCGGTGTTGAGAGCTGTGTGTGTATGTGTGTGCGCGTGCGTGTGCGTGTGTGTGTTCACGTGCCCAGAGCTTTGAGCAGAGCAGGGAAGCAGAGAGCTGCAGTCTCCTTGAAGGAGATTTTGGAGGGGAAGACAGAACTGGGAGGGGCTGCCCAGGCTGTGGCGGAAAAGAAAATGTGTCAATAATCCAGCATCCAAGGTGAACGTGGCCAGCGAGAGGTTCCCCCTGCGGGATCTTAGGATAATGTTTAAGCTGAAGCCCTTGCCAGTGCTGTTGATATACAATAACCACCTGCCATTGCCCGAAGCTTTCAATGAAAGTGTCACACACAGAACCTTGCCTAGTGGTCATTTGGGGGAGAGAAGGTGCTCGGGGAGGGGGTGGGAAGCGAAGACAACTTGGAGGCTGAGAACTCAGAGGACCTGGGGGTAAGAGCAAAGGCCGGCTGGGAGGCATGCGGCTGTCTGGAATGGGAGGACGGGTACTTCTGTTTAAACGCCCAAGAGTAGGCCTATTTTCCAGCAGGCTGGAGGCCCGCGTGTCTCCGGGGGCCACCTTCTGACTGATATTTGGGGGCTGATCTGGGACAGTTTTGGACACCTTCGTGGCTCTGGCTAACCACTGACCTGGTGTCGAGACACCAGTGAGAACAGTCCGGGCACGGGCAGACCCTCCGAACACACCCCAAAGACGGAAGGAAGCTGTGCAGACCAGTCTGCAGTCAGCCCAACTGCTTTAGGGGTGTCGGGTCCCTCAGTTTGAGGAGGGGTGTTGCAGACAGAGGCACTCGCAGCACTGAGAGAACTTTCTAGAGCCTTTCAGCCAAGCAAACCCCCTGAGGCTTATGGACGTGAGGCAGACAGCACCAGGTGACTCACTTCTGGGTGTGTCAGAATTTGGTGTGCTGGGCTGTGAGGAAGGGGACGAGGGCAAAAGCAATCAGCTCTGCCCCGATGGCCCCTGACAAGCTCCTTGGAGGACATGACCTTTAGCTGGGCCTTGAAGGTCGAAGAGAAGTTCGTCGGGAGGCAAAGATGAGGATGGGCTTGTCAGGCAGAAGGAAGAACGCGAGGTAGAATCTAGAGAAGATGATACACAATTTTACTAGTTACCGTGAGCTTTTTAATCTCTTTTCTCATGTATTTCTGTTTCCTGTTAAAAATGAGAAATTTATTCAAATTTATGCTAATTGCACACTCTGTACCCAGAATAGAAAAATCGTGGGCTGAGGCTGCAGAATCATCAGTCTTGCGGGAGCTTCTTGCTTGTGAGAGATCCGAGCCTGTGGCTTCTGAGGAAGATATCCAGACCCGGTGCCTTATGTCACTCCTGGGGCGGCCACACGCTATGCACATGTCACAGACCACACAGACTCGGGGTCAGTGCCCGGCTCCTGCACTTCGGGGCTGTATGACCTTGGGCAAGTCATTCTGCCTCTCTGAGCTTTAGTTTCTAAAATCTGAAAAAAGGTTGCAGATCTGTTTTCCTGTTGCTTTGTCTCCCCCAAGGCATCTTCTTACTTGCTCTAGAAGCTACCTGGCTGTCTGGCCAAAAGCACAAGATCAGTTTGATCCCTCTCATTCAATTGCTAAAAAGTCCTTTAAATAGGCAAGACCCAGCAAGCACACCCAGTTCCTTGGTGCTCAGGTCAGCTTCCTGGTGACTTCTTGCCCAGGATCTATAGCCCTAGCTCCATCAATAGGGCTGGATTCCCGGTGACCTTGGCTTCAGGTTGATGCCCAGAGGGGACCTGTCTCCTTTTAACCCCTATCAGCAGGGGGAAGCTGTCCTTTCTCTGAATCTGGCAAACTCTGGATTGTCCGAAACCAGGGTTGGAATCCTGGCTCTGCTGTGACACCTTCGGCAAATCTACTAACCTCTCTGAGCCCCTGTTTCCTAATCATTGAGATGGAGTGACAGCATCGACCTCACGGAATGAATGATGAAGAAGACTTTAAATGAAATGGTATATACAAAGAGGCAGATTATGACAACTATATATTTGGTCTTTGTCCTTGGTGGTTCCTGGCACACAGCTCCTAAAACCACTTGGGACCCCTGGGGTGACAGGTGTGTCTTTTGTATGCTAATGAGATAACTGGTGGCTGGGGGCCCCTAAATCGCTACAGGATAGGGCTAGAAAGACCAAGCCATTATAATCAGAGAGCTGAGACTTTCAGCCCCACCCCCAACTTCAGGGGAGAGTCGAAGAGACTGAATTAATGACCAATGACCTCTGCTTAAGGAATGAAAGCTCTATAAAAACCCCTAAACATCGGAGTTCAGAGAAATTCCCGGTTGGTGAACACAGTGAGGTGCTGGGGGGGGAGGGTAGCACTGCCCCCCTCCCACGTACCCCCCTGCATCTCCTCCCCCGGGCTGTTCCTGAGTCGTAGGCTTCATACTAAACTGGTACTGGTAACTAAGGCGCGTTCCTGAATTCTGTGAGCAGCCTAGCGAGTTATCGAACCTGAGGTTGTGGGAACGCCCTGAATTTATAGCTGCTCCGTCAGCAGTGTAGGTGGCAACCTGGGGCTTGCGACCCGTGTCAAAGGGACAGTCTCGTGGGACTGAGCCTTCAGACCTGTGGGGTCTGTGCTTACTCCGGGCAGCCAGCGTCAGAACAGAACGGGAATGTAGGACACCCAGTGGGTGCCCAGAAGGTTGGTTTCAGAACTGCTGTTGTTGACTTGGAAAAAAGCATTCACAGAGGCAGAGTGAGTGCTCAGCAAACTCTGTGCTTCCGACCTGTGATTTTTCTGACACGCTCATCCATCCCGAGTTCTGGCTGGGTTTTGCACACTGTCCCGTGGCTGGCTTATAAAGAACTTCACTTATGGTACAATCTCATTTGCTTCTCCCAACACCCCCATTTTGTCTGCTTGCCCTTGTTTCGCAGAGGACACAGGCTTAAAGACGTGGAGGGGCAGACAGCCTACATTTCTTATACCAAATTTTGGGTTTTCTCCCGCTTGTCGTTCAAGCAGGCAGCACACATAGGGTGCCGGGGGGTGGGACTGAGCGTGTTGGGTGGCCAGGAAGACAATAAGGAGTGCATCGTTTGAAAATTTAACAGTAATAACAGAATGAATTAAAACCCAGTTGGCTTTTTTATGATTGCCGCGTGCCTACAATTCTACACAGCGTTAGTAATAAAATATTCCTCCCTGAAAAACATCTTCGGTTGGCGTGAAGGTCTGAGCCATTCCGGTGGTTATTGTGGAGAGGTTTAATAATATGTGTCAGCTTCAAATCAGCACATTTTTATTACTTATTCTTTAAAACAATTCACTCGACGCAGAATTGGTTCTGTGAACTCCCTGCCAGACAGTCGACTCTGACACACTCAGACACAGCTATCGCGTTCTTGTTTCGAGAGTCAGTTTGTAATGGTTTGGAAACGTCCAGGTTCGCTCTGGGAGACGTGTATGGTGCTGTGTATCCCCATGTTTGAACAGCAGAGTCAAAGTAAGTGACAGCAGAGTAACCGCGAAGACAAAGAAACGAAACTTGAGTTTCTTGCATTCCATCATGCTACGTGAGTGCTCGGAGTTTTTATTTGTGTTTGAAGATTTAAAGCAGGAAACCAAAGTGCAACCTGTGGGGTGCAATATTTGTGATGAATAGGGAAAATTCTCCTTTCTACGTGAAATGTGTCAATTTCGCTTTAGATTATTATTTTATTTTAGATGATTATAATTTAGTACTCATCTCGTATGATGGAGAGGATGCTAGCTAGAAAATGAGCCACTCTGGGTGTCCGATACGGTACGTACACCCCTGCTAGGGGTTTTAATTCAGTGTTTTCAGACTTTATGGTATCATGGCCCCCTAAGGAGCTGTTTCAGACATTTTTTTCTCCAATTACACCCCCTTCTCTGCTCGGTGAAATATTAATACCACAGATATGCTGTATATTTCTGTATGTGCTGAGCCCTCTGCATGGCCCCAGGCCATAGTAACAGCTGAGGTTGACCTGGCCGCGTCCTGGCCACCTCCGTCTCAGTGTGACCGAAGGCTCGTCTGTGGCCACGGCATGCCCTCCCCCCTCAGGACACGTCCCCTTGCTCTTTTGCCTGCCCGGACCTATGCTGCTCCGCTCCATCCGCCCTGGGAGTGACAGGCTCCCGTGTCCCTCCCTGCTTACCAGCAGTCAAGGGGGAGGTGTTCAGGACAGATCACATTTATGCGTTCAGAGAAGACAGACCCAGGCACCCGTCCCCACCTGTCCTCTGGGGAGGCCCGGTGGCTGCAAGGACCCAGATAATTCTCATGACATGCTTCCTGCCTCATACCGTGGTGCATCTTGGGGTCTTTCAACAGCTGAGGTTGAGGGGGTGACCAGCTTGGTGTTCCCCAGTTGTTTGTGCTTGTAGGACCTGGTGTGATATTTGCTACATCCCGCTGGTGTCACGAGAGGGTTGTTCAGAGCAGAATCTAGAGCTAGGCTGCCTGGGTTCGAATCCTCTGTCTGCCACCTACTGTGTGGCCGTGGGCAAATCACTCACCCACTCTGTGCCTGTCCGTTCCCACCTGTCAATGGCTGTCATGATGGCACCTGCCTTACAGGGCTGTCAAAGGCTCCACTACCCTGACCCACAACCTGGGTAAGTGCTATGCTATTGCCGGCTACACGCTGTTTAATTAATATTTTCTTGAGATCAACTCGCTTTTTAAGAAGTTGAAAAAAAAGCACTTAAGTTTAAGGCTACTGTGAAAAATGGTTCTCATGACGTCACGGATCAGATATGCTGGTTATACCTTTTTCTCATTCGCGTTTGAATAAATGCATGACTATTAAAATGAAGGTTGACGGTGTGTACTTCACAGCTTGGGATGGTCCCCAGGCAGGGACTGGGGAGGAGCAGGTGGCCCCGGCTGGTTCTTGGGTGACTGATTTGACACTTGAGGAAGACGGGCTTATCCAAGGCCCTGCCCCCACCCCCTCCATGGCCAAAACCCGCCCTCCCACCTGGAATGAGGGACACGGGACGAGGGACAGCTCCGGATTCGTCGCCATGGCTCCCAGGCGCTGCTTGAGCAAGGCTGGGATTCTTTTCTTGCTGAAATCGTGGATTTTGGGGCTATTTGTTGTCTCACACCCACCCATTGTGGAGGTGGCTGTGGAAATCTGCTCCGGCAGATCATTAAAATTTCAAATGAGTGAGGAGCCAGGAGGCCTGCGTCGTCTGCCGAGGAGGTGTGGCCGGGGACAGTGCCCAAGCGGGCACGTAGCCGCCCCGGGCCTGCTCTTCAGCCTGCCGCCCTCTGCTCCACCCCTGGGCTGCAGCCCGGTCTCACCCCCTCTCTGACTCTCCGGATGGAAGCCCCTCGGTGGCCCTCATCGCCCCCTCTAGTGGTTCCAGCTGCAGATCCGCGGCCCCACCCCAGACCTGCTGACTCAGAGACTCAGCAGACCGTGGGGGGGAAGAAACTGCCCTCTGCCCTCCTGGCTTCTTCCCGCTGGTCTAATCATTGCTTCTGCGTGACACAGATTGACAAGAGAAAGTGACCAAATTTAATTACACGTGTACGTGTGGGAACCACACACACGGGAGAGGGGCAGGGATAGAAAGGGCAAACGAGGTCCATGTGGCCTTCCGAGCCAAGGCCGGGAAGAGACGCCCGGTGGCTTCGGAGGGGAGGAAGGTCACTGCGGGATGGCCAGAGGAGCCGGTGCTCAGTGACCAAACACGTGCCCTGCCCTGTAGGTCCTAAAGGTTATCTCTGATAATGCTTGTTATGGGCAAGTCCTCAAATGTCAATTCTCTGCGGGAGAGGTGACGGTTTCTGGTGAGCCCGCAGAGTGTCGACTGCCTTCAGTTCACAGTGATCCACGTGCCCAAGTGGCACACCCTAGGGGGGCCTTTTCTGAACCTTCTACCCAGAATTCCGTGCTCACTGTCACCTCGTCCCTGGAGCACGCAGGGCCCTTGGCATCTGGGACTGGCCGAGCCGGCTGCCCGGGCCCCGCCCACACTCGGGGCGCCCCCTCCCCGCCCCGCCACCCCCCACACTGGCACTGGCTCTGCGTCTTTGGGCCGAGTCCGTCCTCCTCCCGGCTGAGCGGAGAGCAGGGGCCGGGGTGCCGGGAGAGTGGGGTGCGAAGCCAGCGCCGTGCCTGCCCAGAGCCAGGCTGGCATCCGGCCGTGGGGCGTCGCCGTGACCTTGGCAGACCTGTTTTGGTGCATTGGTGCAGGGTTGGGGGTGAAAGCCACAGCGCGGGCGGCAGGGTCTCCCTGCCGAGGGGCACAGCCGTGGAGAGGGGGCTGGGGCGCGGTGGGGAGCAGGAGGGAGACCCCAGGAGCAGAGCCGCCAGGGCCGCGTCTGCACGATGCGCATGCGGAGGCCCTGACTCAGGGGTGCTGGTGCCTGGGTGAGGCAGGTGGGGGTGTGTGTGGGGGTGACGGGGCTACCTGGAGTCTTTACCCCACGTCTCCACCAGCCGCCCGCAGTCTCGCCGGCTCAGTGGAGACGCGGGGCCTCCTCTGCGAGCACAGCAGATTCAGTCACCACCACCCCCAGGCTAGAACCTTCTCTGCCTGGCAAATTCCCGCTCCTCCTTCAACGCCCAGTCCAGTCGAGAGGACTTCTCTACGTATTTTTGAGGCAGGAAAGTCAAGGGCAAACGTGTGGGGGTTGGTGGTAGGTGGCCCCGCAAAGACATGGGGTGCTTTATCCGTCGGCGGCCAGGGATGCTCAGAGAATGACCAGGACGTGTTGGGTTTAAAGATAACGTCTGGCAGAGCCTTTGGGGTCACCTGCTTCTCTGGGGGTCCCCGCTCTTCCATCTTGCCTGAGTTATTTCACATTTCTGTACCTTGTAGAAAACTGACCCAACAGTAGAGCAAATGCCACTTGTCCATAGCGATGCAAATGACTTTCGCGTGGAGATTTCGTGGATTTCTGCCCGTGGGAGGCCAGCTCTTCACGACGAACACATTCGTTGCAGCCTTCCTGGTTGCCGGTTCAAGAGCCCATTCCTTGCATTCTCCTGGAACCTCGGAATGTCTCCCCTTGGTCCCCCATTATTAATGAGCTAAATTCTATCTTGGACACAAGTTCGTTTTAGATTTACACGAGAGTCGTGATTTTACCTGTTCATTTGAAGAGCATAGTCGTGATGAGTCAGGGCTGGGGGAACGGAATGGGTAGAGAGGACACAGAGATTGATTTGCAGGGAATAAAATTCCAACCAGACTAGTCCAGCTCAAGGGAGTTTTACTAGGAGATCCAGGGTCCTCTCGTGGAACCCGAGGATGGGCAGAGTGCCAGCCCGCATCTGGGCTAGGACGTGGGTGGGGCGTTAGGTTCAGCTGCACATAACAAAAATAAGCAGACCTTTCTCCCTCTCATATGAAAATACAGACGTCGGAAGCTCAGGGCCCGTGTCACGGCTTCTCAATGTCACAAAAGACTCCTGGTTTTTTTTGCCGCCTCCTCCCGAGCATGCTTCTGCACTCAGAGTCACCTCAGTGTCTCATCTAAGCTCCAGCCATCACTTCTGTATTCTAAGAGTGGGAGGAGAAAGAGAAGAAGGACTTACTTCCTCCCTTTTAAGATCACTTCCAGGTAGGCCCGTGCCCCGTCTCCATGCGAAGGAGCCTGGGAAATGTGGCTGATGACAGCAAAATTAGAACTCAGGCTGTGCTTGGAATCCAGCTTGCAGATACCTTTTGGCTGGCCTCATCTTGACAAGTTTGAATTAAAAAAAAAAAAAAGATCAGACATTTAAATAGTATAAGTTTTGACATTTAAAAAAATCTAGATTTCTGGCTTCTCTTAAAAACTCAGAAGCTCTGTCCACCTGGGCTCACGTTGCACATGGGGCTCTCCTTCTGGAATGGGGTGGCCCGTTTGAACGGGGCTTTGCCCCCCGCACTCCCCCTCACCCCCAGTTTGCTCCACCCCTTCCGGCTGCGTGCAGGGCCCAGGACTCAACCTCCAGCCCTTATCAGAGAGGTTCTGATGGGCCCGGGTCACCTGCTCACAGAAGAATTGTCCCAGGAATAGCATCCACTCCTGGCGCTTCGGTGCCAGCCACGGGTGGAGGGTGGAGGGGACCTTGGGCAGTTCTGCCCCTGGGCTGTGGTATAGGCTTGCACCCCCACACCCGTCTATTACAGATGGAACTTCATCTGCACTGGCACCTTGGACACTTGCAAGACAGGGCCAGCTGCCAGAGCCGTGAACTGTCCCTTACTGAGCATCTACTGAACGTCGCATCGATTGGACTCCAATCCCCATGTCCCCAGAGTTCCTCCAGTGTGGCCGGAGGCCCCTGTGTCAGTGTCACCCGGGGACGCTGTTTAAGATGTCAGCTCCTCAGCTGTGTCCGGGATTGTGGGGTCGAACCCTCGAGGCGTGGGGCCAAGGACCGCGCCTTTCAGCAGGCTCCCGGAGGTTCTGATGCTGTTTTTGGGGTGACTGCATTAGTTCAGACCCGAAGTCCAGAGTGTAGGCCAGGGGTCTGGTCCCCTTGGCTGTCCGGGGAACAGGGAGCAGGGGTCAGTAGAAGTGCTTCAGCCAGGGTTGCTGATCTGGTCTGAAAGGTAGGTTGAGACAACCCGGGGCGCCTCCCGCCCTTGGGGTGAACCCCAGCCACAGGGAGCCGTCGAAGACGGGGGAGCAGGAGGGGAGACAGTGTGCACACTCCTCCCTCCACCCCGGGCCAGCCGCCTCGCTCCTCGAGGCTCGCTTGCTCCCCTGCGGAGTGGTGGAGGGCATCGTTTCCAGTGATTGAAGCACGGTCAGATTTTACATTGTCTGTCCGCCCCCCCCCCCGCTTCTGCCATCATGACTTCCTCTCTCGGTGGCGGGGTCCCCATGTGCACTGCGCGTGGAGCATGCGGGTGGGCCACCCACCTCCGGGCCAGCGGGAACCAGAACTACTGGGAAGAGAGACATTCTCCTGCTTGGCTGGGAGCCGTGGGAATGTAGGCTGGTGGCCAGCTTGTCCCCACAAAGGGCAGTAATTCTGCCTAGGAGGGAAACCAGCATGGGGGGAGGCAGGGCTGAGAGGAGAGGCCCAGAAAACGTCAGGGGACACTGTGTAAGCCCCTGGATCCAGTCGGGCCTCAAAGTCAGGTCCCTTCCCACATTCTCGTGCCGGCACGTTCCGCCTCTCTCACCGGCGTTAACTCGAGTTGATTTTGTCGCTGGGGGTGGGGTGCGGTGGGGACAGAGGCCTGCAGCAATGGCAGGGAGCTCTGCCAGCTCTGCACCTCACGGCTGCCCAAATCGATGCCAAGTCTCAGCTCCCTTTGGAAATCGGAGCGTGGGAAGATTTATGGCCAGAGGCCCCTGTGCTGGGGCAGAGCTCACAGCGGGCTTGGGGCGTATGGCCAGAGGCCATGTTCAGCCTCTGCCATCAGAGCATGTCCTGCCCCGGGCAGTGGTGACTGAATCTGCAGTGAGAGGGAGCTGACCTGGCTCCTGTGTGCAAGACACACTGCCCGTGCGTCACCCCCGATGCGCCCTCACCCCTGGGGGCCGTGGAGACGATCATCTCTCCATCGAGGCACTCGGAGGCACCGTGCCCATGCTCACTGGCTTTTCTCTGAACCTCCTGCAGGTCGGGCCGAGTGTGCTCAGTGCATAATGAATCTGCTGCGCTCCTCCATGCTTATTGATTTCTTCTTTGATTACGTATAATTTGCTGAACTGATTTGGCTGTGTGAGTTGAAAGGCATTTGAGAGAGATCTCTGTCATTTGTCACTCGACTCACCCTAGACTTTAAAATGAAAGCAGAATGATACATTTAAAAAAGCTTCAGGGTTGTGATCCAGATTATCTGCCACTGATGGCAACCCATCTGATGCAGCTGAGATTTTTACTGAGTCCCAGTGATGTGCCAGGGCCCGTGTGAGCTGCTGGGGTCTCACTGGTGGATGAGGGTGGGCTTCCGGCCCCGACGTGCTCGGTCTAATGGGGAGAAGGTGCATACACTTCAGAGAGTGGCACGTAATTTCTTTGTGAAAGTCAAAGAAATCCTCAGAGAGAACTTGACCTCTGAGCCGGGTCGTGAAAGGTATCCGGGACCATCCAGGCCAGGCATGTAGTGTCTGCTGCTCTTGTCTGCCCAGCTTCACCCCTCCGTTCTTGATAGCAGCACCCAAGTTTTCTTTGAAAACTCCCCTCATTCCATGAGGAGGTCCTGCTGGAAACAGGCGTGCCCCCACCTCACCCCGCAGCCAAGATGTGGGGATTAGACTGTACCCCCCTGAGTACAGTCTAAAGGATTAGACTGTACCCCCCTGAGACTGTCTGTTTGCCACAGCACCTCACGAGGACAGAAGGCAGATCGAGCCATAATATCCCAAGACGGTCCTTGTTTCTTCTGCCGAGAGTCAGGCCCGACCTGGGTTCTCTCCTTCTCGCGTCTCAGGGTCCGAGCTGCCCAGTGGCCACGGCGGGTTCCCATCCCTCCGAATCCGAAGTCCCTAAGCGGCACGCAAGGTGTAAAGGACCTTTCTCTCCACTGTCCCTGAGGAAGGGGTATTCCTCCCCCTCCGACGAGATCACAGTTCCGGGGCCACCGTCCGTCAGGGCCATGTGCTCGGAGCCTGCGTGTCCCACCAGCACGGCCACTGGGGTGTGTAATACACAACTCTCTCGTATTTCCTTCCATCAAATTTTTCTGTCTATAAGTTTCCGCTGTTGTCACAGTTGTCACTATCCTGTAATTTCAATTTCGTGCCCTGTTTTCCTTCTGCTTATTACCGCCTCTCCCTAAATAGAATTTTAATGACCATAACATATCTCATCATGTGTCAGGAATCGGTTTACTTAATTATTTTCTATTTCTGAACGCTAAGTAGGTTCCCAGTCTTCGCCAGTGTCGATCACATAGGGATAGAACACTTTCTGCATGAATGTATTTCGTATTTCCGATAACGTCACGAGGAGACCATCTCGAATGTAGAAATACTGGGACAGGAGTCGGGACATGTTTTCGGCTCTTGGCTGCCACTGTGCTTTTCAAAATAATTCGAACCCTGTACGATCTTCAGAAGGCGTGTTCGAAATGCTTGGCGTGTACGCAAATGCACATGGGCAGACACACGTCTTCACACCTTTAGGACTTGCCACGAGTCACCCCCAAGACCAAGAAGAGTAGGACTATGGCCCTTCAAAGCCTGTCACGCGAGCTCAGTGCTAAAAGAACCCGCAGAGGCTGACGATGGAGGTGTCACTTATCTTTCTTGTTCTGGCTCAGATACTAAATTTTAGTTTGAACCCTAGGGCTTCCCCCTTAAATAAGCTGTGACCCCCAAACCCCCAAGACTTCTTCCTTCCCCTCCCGCATAGTACAAAGTCCCCCGGGCAATTTCCTTGGGGCTTATGTGACTGTTTCTCTCTGATGCCTCTCGTCCAGCAAATTCTCCACTGGGTCCTACACAGGTATTTTTACCAGCGAAATTTGCTCCTGAAATGCCACTCACCATTTGCAGGAGAAATCCCTGGGATCTGAGAATCAACATTAGAAGTTCTCATATTTTTTAAAATGTGTATTATTGGACAGCTTAATGAAGTGTTTGAAAACGAACGCCCATGTCAAGAAATAAAAAGGGTCAATGCCCCCCCAGAAGCCTCCTACGTTCCCCTATCAAAGGCGCCCCCTCTCCCTCCCTGCCAAAGTAACCGCTGTCCTACTCTGAGTCACTTCGTCCGTGGTCTTCACAGTGCTGTCACCTCCGTTTGCATCCCTAACCCCTCTAGTTTCGTTTTGCCTGATTTTGAGTTTTCTGTAATAGGATCAAAAGCACGTATCCTTTTGTATCTCACTTCTTTAGCTCAAAAATATGTTTTTCAGATTCGTCCATGTCGTCACGTAACTTTCGTTGCTGAATATTATTTCGTCGTATGAATGTAACACGGTTTATATCATCATTCTACTGGGGGCCTGCAAACCCCAGCCGGCAGGCCAACTCCAACCCCGTGCCCGTCGTTCGTTAATAAAGTTTTATTGGAACACGGCCACGTCCATTCCCTTACATATCGTCTATGGCTGCTTTTGCTCTCGGGCAGAGCAGAACAGTCATGGCACAGAGTGTATGGTCTGCGAGGCCCAAATGTTTACCCTCTGGGCTTTTGCAGAAAAAGTTTGCCAACTCCTCCCTTCCACAGTTGATGGGCAGGTCGGTGGTTTTCCAGTGCGGGGTTATCACAGTTACCCTGTGCACCTGTCGATACCTTTCTCCTGGCAGGTAGGCACCTGAGATTTTCTGGCGTAGATACTCAAGGGCGGGATTGTTGGTCCACGTGACATACATATTTTCGCTTTTTCTCGATAATGCCCAACCGTTTCAAAGTGGTTGTACCAGCCCGTGCTGTCACCCGTGCGTGTGTGTTGCTGTTGATTACATTTCTGAAAACCCGTATGGCCAGATTTTCTAATTTTTGCCAATCCGATGGGTGTGAGATAGGATCTTGCTTTAATTTACACCTCCTCAGTAACTAACGAAGCTGAGTGTTTTTTTAATTTGTGTTCTGGCTCTTTCTATTTCTTCTGTGAATTTTTCGTTCACTCTGCCCATTTTCATGTGGTTCTTTTGCTTTTTTCTTCTTGATTTATAGGAATTCTTTATCGTATTCTGTTTATCGGTCTTTTTTGGTTGATTACGTATATTGCAAACACCTCCCTGCTTTTGACTAATCATTTTGCTTTGTTTTGGTCACGTTTATGAGAAGTTTCAAATTTTAAGCAAATCAACTCCTTCCCTTTGCGATTTGTGCTTTTTATATCTTAGCCAAAAAAAAAAAAAAAAAAAGAGTTTTCTATCCTGATGCTGAAGAAAATGTTCTTATAATTTCTTGTAAAGTGTTTTCTGTGGGAATCACATATGCTGAGTCTCGCTCCTGTGGACGGGTCTGGGGAGTGGAGCTTCGTGTCCCCAGTTTAGACGAGGAAAGAGGTCCCCAGAGATTAGTGAGCTGCCCAGCGGCAGAGCTGATAAGGAGTAGACGTCTCCTGCCCGCCTCGGGGGTCCCCCTCGCCCACAAGCCCGTCCTTCTCCTAAGGCCGGGGACAGGGCCCTGGGCTCAGTACAGAGGAAGTGGGCTCAGGTGACCCGTCCAAGGTCACCCGGTCAGTAGAAAATGCCCCCTGCCCCTTTCACCTGCACTTGTGTGGGGCGGGCGGCCGCCAGGCTGCAGACCACAGCAGCCCCCGAGTCACCCCGCTTCTGCAGTTCTCTTCCAGGCAAGGAGGCTCACAGCACGGTGTGTGACAGGCCTCCAGGAAGCGCTTTGCTGGTCGTCACGAATCCCTTGGGAGGCTCCGTTTTTGAGTGGCCTTGAGAGACAGGGGCCCTCCTACTTGGACATCTTGCCCTAGAGGAGAAGAAGGCGCTCTCTGGGCTTCGTGTGCGTCGTCTCAGCCAGTTCCCCTAGCTGGTCCCATGAGACCCCATTCTACAGATTCTCAGACAGAGGCTCAGGACACCGAGGCACCCAGCACGTGGCAGGGCACGACGCTTCGTTCGTGCATTTGACACACACCGTTGAGACCCCATGACGTGCCAAGCGCTGTGTCACCTTTCTCTTCTCAAGGGGCTGTGTTGGGGGGTGGGAAGGGGCACGGGACGAGCTCACACGCAGTGAACACGCGCACGCGGGCTGTGGGAGGGCCAGGAAGGAGGGGGACAGGGCCAGGCCAGCCAGGCTGGCCAGGGAGGGGGCCTCTCTGAGGAGGTGACACGGGAGCTGATCCCTGAATGAGGAGAGAACAGCCCTGAAAAGCCCCAAAGAGGGGATAAGCCCGGGAGCTGGAGGAACAGACAGAAGGCCAGGATGGCGAGGGGTGAGGATGAGGTCAGGGAGGGCAGGGGACAAATCGCACAGGGCCCCACGGGCCGCAGGAGAACTGAATTTGATTCTAAGTGCAATAGGAAGTGCTTTGTCAGGGGAGGGACACGATGTGACTTGCATTTTAGAAGGAGCACTCTGGGTGCTGTGTGGGGCTCAGAGGGGACAGTGAGCCTGGTCCGATGGCCATGGCTTTAATTCAGGGGTGACAGCTGGGACTAGACTGGCGACAGTGGACGTGGAGACAGGATATGCAGAGAGAGAGAGAGAGAGAGAGAGAGAGAGAAAGCGCGAGCTCCTGCATCTCAGAGGGTCTTGTTTTAAAAAATCGATTTGTAGTATATTCACAAGATTGTGCAACTGCTAATTCTGGAAACTTTCCATCGTCCCCCAGAGAAACTCCAAACCCGCTGGCAGTCACTCCCCTTTCCCTCCTTTCCCCGCCCCTGGAAACCAGTAATGGCTGGTGACTGGTCTATTCTGGACATGCTATATAAATAAAATCACATAATACGCGGCTTCTTTCACTGAGCATAATGTTTTCAATTCTCCATGTTGTAGCATAAACCAGAACTTCTTTCTTTTTATTTCCAAATGCCATTCCACTGGATGGATCGGCCATACTTTGTTCATCTGTTCTCCAGCTGATGGGCACTTGGGTTGTTTCCACCTCTTGGCTACTGCGAATAATATCACCATGGACATTCACGTTGACGATTTCGTGCGGACGTACGTTTTCAGTCCTCCTGAGCGTATTCGTAGGAGTGGCATTGCCAGGTCGTGTGACTCTGTATTGGACGCTTTGAGAAACTGCCAGGCCGTTCTCCAAAGCGCCCGCAGCATTTTACACCCCCACCAGCGGTGTGTGGATTTCAAGCTTCCCGCCCTCACCGGGCAACACTCACTGTTCATCGGTTTCGTTCTCGCCATCCTGGTGGGTGTGAAGTGGTGTCTCATGGTGGTTTGGGTTTGTGTTTCTCTGATGACTAATGATGTGGAGCATCTTGTCAAGTGCTTGTCAGCTACTCATGTATCTTCTCTGGAGAAATGTCTATTCAAGTCCTTTGCCCATTTTTTAATAGGGCATGTGTATTTTTATTATCGAGTGATCAGACTTCTTTATGTGTCCTAGATACAGGTCCCTGATCAGATATAAGACTTGCAATTGTTTTCTCCCAGTCTGTGGGTTGTTTTTTAGTTTCTTGATAGTGTCCTTTGAAGCACAAAAGTTCATAATTTTGAGGAAGTTCAATTTATCTGTTTTTGTTGTTGTTGCTTGTGCCTTTTGTATCATACCTAAGAAATCATTGCCTAATCCGAGATCGCAAATATTTACCTCGATGTTTTCTGTTAAGAGTTTTATAGTTTCAGCACTTATATTTAGACCTTTGATCCATTTCGAGTTTATTTTTGTATATGGCGTGAGGTAGGGGGTCCACCTTGTTCTTTTTCTTGTGGATACGGGATTGTCTCAGCACAATCTGTCGAAAGGATTCTTCCTTCCCTATGTCCTGGGGTCCTTGAGAGGACCCAATGAAAAACAGGAGATGAAAATGGTGTGCGGGTGGAGTTTAAACACGGGGAGAGTTCTCACAAAAAAGTAATGTCGCGTTTCTTTGAAAAACTGGAATCCTTGGAAACACCGGCCCCTAACTCCAACGAGGCATCTGTTAGCCGCCTTCTTTATTTAGTTTTTGAATGTTTGGTTAAGCAAA
Source organism: Pteropus medius (assembly GCF_902729225.1). Taxonomy (NCBI): domain Eukaryota; kingdom Metazoa; phylum Chordata; class Mammalia; order Chiroptera; family Pteropodidae; genus Pteropus; species Pteropus medius. Next base: position 12,345,534 of record NW_024340699.1, on the reverse strand, counting down.
TAATATTTTGAAACCCTTTTATTATGAAAAATTTCAGACATACTAAGAAGTCGAGACAAGGTTCATAATGGAGGCATCTCCGGGATCATCACTCGGCTCTGACAGTGAACATTCTGCCTTTCTTGTCTCCTCGGTCTGCATCCCAAGCTTTTTTTTAGGTGGGGAGCCGAAATCTTTTAGGTCAAGGGTGGATGATTCCACCTGTAAATACAGCAGTATGACTTTCTAGGAGATGAAGACTGTTGAACATCATGACCGCACGCCACTGTCACACACAGCAAAATTAATGATAAATCCCGAATATCATCTGATACCCAAACTGCGTTCAAAACACTCCCACACTGCATTCGGCCGATGTGTCTTCTAAATTCCTCTTAATCTGTGAGAGTTCTTTCTCTTCTTTTCTTTCTCCATTTGTTGAGGGAACTGAGTCACGTGTCCTACAGAAATTTGCATCTTCTGGGTTTAACCGATGGTCTATTCCTGCCGTGTTTATCACGCTTGTCCGCCCTTGCATTTCCTCTAAACCTGTTGGAGCCTGGTGAGAGTCAAATGCATTCTTTTCTTTTCTTTTTTTTTGCAAGCATTAGTCGTTGGTGGTGCCGTTTACTTCCTGTTGTCTTATATCAAGAGGCCTGTAATAATATCTGATGTTCCACATTTTTAAGAAGGATTAGCAAGTTCAGATGGCGTCAATAGATCTTTCCATGATAAATTCACATCAAATCTTCGATGATCGTGCCTTTTCAGCTGGGGCCAATAGCGCCTCCAAGGAGGAAAAAAATTGGTTCTTGGAGGGGGATGGGAAAAAAATCTTCTTGTAATGCATAAAGCATGGATAACATGTAATACACACACACACACACACACACACACACACACACACACACACACACACATATTATATCCATGGTGTTAAGGTTTCACGGGGGAGATAAAACGTCTGCTGTGGGCTTTTCACTTGATCCGTTTGACAGGCTATAACAACCTTGACTCTCGTTCCGTCCTTGAACTTCTGAAGTACGTCGCTCTTTGGAATCCTGACATACAATGTTTCTGATGACAAGTTTGATGCCGAACCGATTTTCTTTCCCTTTTAAGTAATTCATTCATTTTGTCTGGATACCCAATGTGCTTTATCTTATAAATCTCAAAGTTTTACTAAAGTATGTCTTGGTGTTGACCATTTGAGGTTGCTTTGCCCAGGTTATATAATTTGTTTTTTTTCCAGAAAAGCTTCTTAGATTACAGTTTTCGTCATTTATTTTCCTGTGTGGTATTTTTCCCCAGCGGGGGCTGTTGTATACGTGTTGGAAATTCTAATCTAACTTCTATATCTCTTTCTCTAAATCTTTTCTTTTTAACGTCTTCATTTCTGTTTCATTTTTTCTCTCTGTGTTTCTCTAACGGTAATTTTCTATGGTGCCTCATCACAGTTGTGTTCATTTTAAATTAATCATCATTCCTGAATTTAAAAGTTTTATCTCTTAATTCATTCCTGACCTTTTCTAATTCCATTTTGTCTTAACCGCTATCCTTTCTTCAGCTTTCTATCTCATTTTGAAATATTATAGTTTTTCTCTGCTTCGAGTTGAGTACTTTTCCTAATGCGCTGTTGTTTTCCATAGATACATTAGTCTCGTAATTACCCCATAGTTTCTTATTTCCCGACCACACTCTTCCTGTTTGCTCACATGTAAGGGGATGAGTGTCCCTGTACTTTTTAGAGGACATTTTTCTTGTTAAAGATAATTTTCAGAAGCAGGTAAAATCATGACTCTCATACAGATATAAATATGAACACGATATGTTAAAAACTGTATTCTGTTCATGAATCAGCAAAGGCACCAGGCAGCTGTTATAACCAGTTTGAGGAAAAAGTCAGCAAATCACAAGTTTGGGTGGGTTAAGGGGGTGTTGAGAAGAATTGCAAATGAAGTCAGACGTGTGTGTGTGCACGTGTGTGCGTGTGTGTGCACGTGTGTGCATGTGTGTGTGGGGAGTGTGTGCATGGAAGTGTGTGGTGTGTGCACGTGTGTGCATATGTGTGTGCGGTGCGTGCATGAGTGTGGTGTGTGCACGTGTGTGCACATGTGGGTGAATGTGTGGGTTGCACTGTGTGCATGCGTGTGCATGCTTGCGTGTGTGCGTGCATACGCTCATGTCTGAGCGAATGTGTGGGTGTGCGCGTGCATGTGTGCATGTGCGCACACATGTGTGTGAGTGTGCACGCGTGTGCACGCATGCGGGTGAATGTGTGGGTGTGCATATGTGTGTGGGTGTGTGCGCGTGTGCACATGTGTGCGTGCACACACATGTATGTACATGGGTGCGCACATGTGTGGATGAATGTGGGTGTGTGCATGTGTGTAGGTGCGCACGCTCTCACGCACACGTGCACACATGTGTGCGCATGCATGTGCACGTGTGCGTGCATGTGTGCACACGTGTGTGGGTGTGTGGCGTGCGTGTGCGCATGTGTGGATGAATGTGTGGGTGTGCACGTGTCTGGGTGTGTGTGTATGTACGTGTGTGTGCACATGTGTGGGTGTGCACGTGCTTGCGTGCGTGTGTGCACGTGCGCGTGTGTAAGGGTGAGGGCGTCCATGCGGCCTCTGTGGGAAGGGACAGACCATACGCGTCCCTCAGTCGCAGGTGCCAGGGCACTGGCGGAGCGGCCCCGCACGATCAGGGTCCGCGGAGGCGCACGGCTCGCTCCAGGCACCGCTCGCATCTCTGGTGATGTGTGAGGTGGTTTCGGCCCGTGCGGGGGTGGGGGTGAGCCCGCGTCCTAGCCGCTGGGGCTGTGGACTGCCCCGCGGCCCGAAGCACTTGCCCACGTGGTGCTGCCAGACGTGCCCGGATGCTGCCCGGACCTCCACCTGCGCTCGGCCGTGTCTCTAGGGGGACCCCGCCCCGCCACCTTGAGCCCTTGCTCAAGAAAACACGGGACAGGATGGCGAAACCGCACACCGAACGTTGTCGCAACCCGCGTTGCCAAACCACTTCCGGTAACTGCCCTTCCGTCGTCTTCCGTTTCCTCGTGGCCCCTCCGTTCCCTGTGTGTCCCCCCTTTTTAAACCTCGGTGACCTTTGTCTCAGCCGGAGTCGAGCTCGGCTGACGCCGGAGTCTCTGCCTTGCTTGCTCTGGCCTGCATCACATTTGTCTTGCCGCCTCGAGCGAGTGTCCCCTGCCGTTTCTCCTTGTCACTTCACGGTCCTAGCGTCCTCTCTCTGTTGCTTCCATGAAGTGTTAGAAAATGGAATGTTCTGGAGCAGCCAGGGTCTTCGCCGCAGGCTCCTCCCACTGGTACCTAAGCCTTTCCCGCCTTTCCCCGCACACTCTGCCCTGGCGGTCCTGCCGCCTGCGCTCAGCATCCGTGCGGGGCTGTCTGTTCCCCAGCATCTAGAGGGGCCTGAGGGTCCAGGTGGTCCCGCTGCCAGCCTCTCCGACCCTGGCACCCACCTGCCTCGGAGCCTGTGTGGACGCTCCCAGCTCTGTGGTCAGACCTCCCGCTCGAGGTGGCCGACTGCTGGCCTCTGCATTTCCCAGCCCTCGTCTTTCCCCCACCTGCTCCCACGAGGCCACCACGCAGGTAACCTTGCCACCGTCAGCGGCTTCACTCTAGCCGCCTGTGTCCTGGGACCCTTGGTCACCTGGCTTTGTTAAGTGTGTCGTCTGCTCTCTGGCCAGCCGACTGCTTCTGTCCCTGTGACAGGAGCCGGGGAGGCCGAGCAGCGGCTCTGCCAGGGTCTCCGCCACCTTGGGCTGCGTCCTTTTAGATGGACACACGCTGTCCACAGCCCCCGGGTCCCCACAGGCGGCTTCGCGTCCTCACTGATGATGACATTTTACCCCAAGGGGTCCGTTTCCACCTTACCTTTATTTCCCGGGTCTGCTTTTGGTGCTCAGCTTCTGGTTCAGTGCGTGTCTCAGGACCTACTGGCTTGTAGATTTTTTTCTTTATAATACCTAAGAAGTTATCTCCCTCCATTTCTTTCTTTGTTTCCTTTTTTTTTTTTTTTGCATACCTTCTTTTGTCTTTTTCTATACTGTTTGCTTTGTTTTGTACTCAAAAGAAAAAAAAAAAGAGAGATTCAATTCAGTCCCTCTGTCAGGCACTTTCCAGGGACCTTCTCAAACTCTCGAAGCCTCGATTTCCTCATCTGCACGATGGAAACAATAGAAACACAAAGACTTTGAGCCGAGGAAGCGAACGGTTCGGCTTCACTCAGCGCCTGTCGGCCTCTCCACCTCAGCTCTGAAACGCGAGTACATTTTCGAGTGTTTTGTGTGCATTTATCAGATAGTTTTACAGTTTGTTTTGTTTTTAAATACGGATGAGTATGCAGAATGTTTTTAAACTGGGGAATTCAGTGCTTTTCCTTCGGCCGCTGTCAGTCACCGACGCCCCTGGGGCAGGACCCCTCCCGAGAAAAGACAAAGAAAGAGAAAGAGGCTTTCTGCCCACGATTCTCGAATGAACCCCTTTCCCGGCCATATTTTTCCCCCTTCTGCATTGCTATCTTTCTGTGCCACATTTCTTAAGCCTTTTAAAAAACTGCCAGAAATGATTAGAGCGGAGAACAAAAGGTCTGACGACTGAAAAGTAAAGGCTTCAGTTTGCATTCCGTCCCCCCGTATTATGCACACGCGCCCTTTGGTCTGCCTTTCTGTGTGAGGAGATGCAGCCTCTCTGGGAAGGGCGGGGAGCGGGTGCAGATGCAGCAGGAACGTTCCACCCCCACCCCAACCCGCCCCCCCAAAGCCTCAATTGTTTTTCTTTGGAAGGAAAGCCTGGCTCGTGTGTCATTCTGAGCTCCCAGGAGCAGGGCCAAACAGGACTGGCTCCAAAGAAAAGGAAAGAATGAATGAGTGCTTGAAGGGATGAGTGAAGGGGAGAACGTGGGTGCGGGGTCCGGCACCAGCGCCCCAGGGGCCTGCCACGTGGCCTGGGCAAGCCGCTTTGTTCCTCTGGGTCCCCTTCGGCTCCTCCACAAAGGCTGCCAGAAGCAGCTCCCTCTCACACTTCTGGGGAGGACAAAATAAAATAACCCACAGGGACGGTCTCATTTAACTTCATAGCGTTTCGTGGAGGGAGACTCGAATTTGTTGTCCAGACCAAGGTGATCGGGAAAGGAAGGGGCCGACCCTTTGTCCTAAGGTTGCGCACTGTCCCCCGGCTCCCCTGGGGGGTGAGGGGGTCCTGGGAAGCGTTTCAGCGGGTCCTTGGCCAGCCTTCTGCGCCTAGTTAGAGTGCTGGGCTCCGTCGTCTCGGGACGCTTGGTCGAGTGGCCCCGTCTGCAGTCTCACTCGGCGGGGGTCGAGGTGGCCGCTGAAGTCTCACTTTGTGCATTCGAATCCAGGACCTGGGCCAGAAGCCTCTTACAGGCTGTGCGAACTTGGGCAAGACACGCCTCCGTTTCGTTTCCTGCCAAACGGGGCTAGTGATCCCCAAATTTGGGAGTTGCTAGGGGTCTGGGTGCTGAGCGCAGCACCCCCGGCACCTGGAAGCCCTCAGTAACCCCGAGCTGACTTTCTTTCCTTCGCGTGAACCTGTTTGAGTGTCTACGGACACCCGAGCATCACCGAGGACAAATGGGAGGGAGCCAGTTGTCGCAGCCCGTTGGAGGTCAGCGGGCAGCGCAGGACAAACCCCGCTGCACGAGCTTGTCGTTGCTATGAGTAATAATAACAGTAGTAACTGGAGCCGAAGCGGTGGACGCCGCCCGGGCCGTCTGGAGCTGGCCCACGAGCGGACCACTCCCTCAAGCACCGACCACCGCCGCCCAGGCCGGCCCTTCCACCCCGGGGCTGGGGGCCTGGGCGAGGGCCCGTCTCCTGTGCTCTGGCGCCTGCAGACTGCCTCTCAGCCGGTCCCACGAGGGGCCACCTCGGGGAGCACCCAGGGCGGGAAGCACCCAGGGCGGCCGACACCTGTGCTGGCTTTTCCCTTTCCACTTTCCCCCGCACCCCCCACCCCCGTTCCCCACCCTGCTTCCCGGGGTCGCCTCCTAAACAAGCCATAGATTCAAGTCCCACTCTTTGGGGAACCCCAAGTGGGATAGGAATCGCTACGGTTGGAATGTTCGTGTCCCCCCTAAACTCACTGGATAGATCCTAGCTGCAATGTGATGACTTTAGGGGGCAGGGTCTTTGGGAGGGGCCCCCATGATAGGGGTGGGTGTAGCGCCCTTTTAAGGGATCCCCCAAGAGCTCCCCTGTCCCCGGCACTGCGTGAGGACACAGCGAGAAGGCCGTCAAGGACGAAGTGGGCCCTCGCCCGCCCGACCCCGGATCCGCCGCTCCTGGAGCTTGGACTCCCCGCCTGCGGAGCTGCGAGAGATAAATGCCTGATGTTTATAAGCAGTCGATGGGGCAGGACGGTGCCTCGAGGTGCTGGCCGTGTGCCCAGCCTGTGCCCAGCCTGTGCCGAGCGCGTGGCAAGCGCCACTTTTTACGGGATTCTCCTAAGAACCCGATGAGGGAGGCACTGTTTTTAATCTCCATTTTACGAATGAGAAAGCGACGCTCAAAGCACTTTGCCCAGGTCCCCGCAGGGGCTCAGTGGTTTTCTGGGACACGGGACCTGGGCTGAGAGCCAGGTTCGCGCTAGCTGGTTGCGTTCCGATCCGTCCATGTCATTCATTCGATGCGAGGCGTCTTTTCCGAGGGGACTTTGGAGACCGTCTCCTTAGGGGTGGTGACGGGCTGGAGAAGGTCAGGGCGGTGCAGGGCTACAGGTCCGGAGTCAGAGATGAAACTGGGATTCCGATCAACCCAGAGAGTGGCCATCACTGGGCTCCGAGAATGTCACCAGGGGTGTAAAGGAGTGAGTCCTCCGACGGGCCACGCTCCGCCAGCCTGGCTCGTGGGGAGGGATAGTCCTTCCTGGGTCCTGAGGGACACTAACTGCCCCCCACATCTGCGGGGAGGCGGGCGCCATGCTGGGGACCACCCCCGTCCTTCCCGGAGGCACATTTCTCATGCGGGGGAGCCCCAAACCTGCTCCAACCTCTGGCTTCCCCAAAACTCAGGCCGTTGGCCTTTGAGGGCCTGCTGAGCCTGGGAAAAGATGAGGCAGCTCTTCCCAGGCAATCTGCACACTGAGTATTTTTCCTGTGGTCAGACTCAAGTCTTCCCCGTGCGGAGCTGTGGTCTTGGGGACATCTGCCAGGTGCATTCAGTGTCGGCCCCAGGCCCTTGTCTCAGCTCTGTCCGCATGGAGTCGTGGTTGATTCCCCTGGGGTCAGAGGCCGGCCCCGTCCCTGCCCTCAGACAGAAGGCAGGAGAGGGAAGTGTCTGGCAGGACACGGGGGCAACTAGTGTTTCGTCTGAGACGCGCTGGAGCCAGACGCCCTGCTCAGTTCCGCTCCGCCGTCTACTAGCCGACCGATTGCATGCTGGTTCCTAAAATGCCACCGTTTCGTCTGTGAAGCGGGGACAGCCAGAGGGTCGTGTGGGTCGGCGAGGCGGTCACAGGGCAACGTAACTTCTTGGCGGGTGTTAGCCGTCAGCCCGTCCTCGGGGCTCGCCGGTGGCTGAGTGGGTTGGAACAAGACGATACACGTTCACTGTCTTAGCCCAGGCTGGACGGTCCTGGCACTGCCGGGCGCCAAAACCCCGTCAGCACCCCAGTCACAGAACTACTGCTGAGTCCTGCATCTCTGGGGCAGCGGCACTCAACCCCGACTGCACCCCAGAATAGCCTGGGGAGCTTAAAATGCCGGTTTCCAGGCCATCCCCAGGTATTGGGGTGCAGTCGGTTTGGATGGGGCCTGAGCAGTAGGAGTTACGGAACGTTTTTCAGGTGATTGTGGGGTGATGCCAGGCATGAGAAACCCTGCTCCGGGCCACGGCAGGGGGCCCGCTAATGCCCAGCCAGTTTTAAGGGTGGCATCTCCCCGCCGCGCCCCTCCCTGCGCCCCCTCCCCCCACACCGGCTCCCGGACGTCGGGCTGCGTCCTCCTCCCTCCACTTCTCGGCCCAGGGCCTGCCTGGCAGTTTGGGGGGGCCTCGTCTCTTCCCCATCGTCACCTTTGCCTTGCCAAGGCGCGCGGGGGAGCTGGAAGTGGCGGCTTCTCTCTTTCGCGATGTGACTCAGCCCCGGGGGGAGAGGCCGGGCTGGAGGGAACCGACCTGTCTGCTCCCTTCCTGTGCCTCCTGAGCTGTCAACGCCTGCCCCGGGGAGCAGTGGGAAAGCCACCGGCTCTCGGTCGCGTGCCTGCCTCGTCCGCACCCTTCTGCGGGGGACGCGGTGGCCGGCACCCCCTCCTCCGTTCTGGGTGGAAATTACTATTCAGAGTTCGTATCCCCACGTCGCGTCCTTTCCTGCTTCAGCGGGATTGACATTTTTATCTGTATTTTTAGCTTTTTTTTTTTTTTTTTGGATTCTCTCCTGCTACCATCTTTCCTGGAGATTGGAGATTGCACATGATTAAAACGCATTTTCATTCTCGACGGGAATACGAGGGCCGAAGCTGTTCTTGATTGCGATCACACACGATGAGCCAGTGTTCTGCCCCCCTGGAAACTCGCTGGCACGCGCCCCCTGGGTGACGGGCGGGCGCCCAGCCCGGGCTGTGGCCACACGGGGAGTGGCCCGCTTGTCTGCTTTTCCGCTCGCATGTCATTGCAGAGACACGAAAGGACAGGGGAAGAAACGCCATGACTTCGGGCTCCCAGTTCACCCCTTTCGATCTTCACGGCGAGACTGTAAAGTGGGTTTTTATTGACTCCATTCCTCAGATGAGAAAACCGGGGAGGGGACCTGGCCTTGTCCCACGTCGCCAAGAGTGGGTGGGGGAGCTGGGTTGGACCACTGTTCCTCCCCTGCACGCAGCCTTTTCTGATGGGCCTGGCTTTGGGGACGGAGGCCGGGCCCCTTCTCTGCGCTGGGGGGCGCTCACCACCTGCCCCCGCCCCCAGGGTCTGCTGGCAGCTCCGTGACCCCGCCCCCCACCCTCACCCCCACCTTGCACATAGTACTCAGCCGCACTTCCTCCGGTCTCCCTGGTGTCACTGGCCTGTGTGGCAGCGATGATGGCCGCGAGGGCAGCCACCCCACCTCCCGCCCCAGAACCGGGGTTCAAGCGCCCGGTGCGATGACGCCCAGCAGACGAACCCATTTCTGCCCGTTGGGCCCCACCCGGGGCATCACCCCGGCTTGCCGCAGCCGGGGAGTCGTCTTTCTTGCAGCTTCCTCCACTCTCGTCCTGGCTTGGCCTCGAAAGCCGGAGATCCACAGATCCTCGTCGTGGGGTCGCAGTGCGCGGCCTCGGGCCACCTGCCGGCAGCCGCCGGGAGCGCCCTGTCGGGCGGCGCGATCCCGCGGCCAATGCTGCCCCCTGGCGGCGCCTCTCCGCGCTGCGGCTCCCGAGCCACAGCCCGCCGCGGGGCTGACCGCAGACTGAACTTGGCGTTTTTCTCATTATAAAACGAATACGGGTGCACTCCAGAAAATCTGAACCCAGGAAACTGTAAAGAAAATAAAGATTACCTGTAAACCCAGAGATACCAACTGTTAACCATCTTGGTATATGCCCTCCTAATATGTCTTGTGTACACATCAACGCATGTATTATTAGAGAAATGGAATAATAATCTGCAGACGTTTTTAAAAATAGCATCTAATATGTCCTGAGCTCAGAAGCAGAAGAAAATCTAGAAAATCAGAAAATCATAAAGGGTAAAATTTAAAAAGTGCTTATCATCTCACCATCCAGAGATAGTCTTCCTTCTCAGTTTAGTTTATACCTGTGAAAATTCACTGTTATTTATCCATATATCTGTCTAACTCGCAAGAATCCAAATCAGAAATTAAAAAAAAAACTTCCCGTGGGGAAATCGTGTTCTCAGATCCTGGCTTACCTCGCAGCCGTGTCTCCCTTTCTAGCAGTTTCTCTGGCAACGTCCTCCACCCTCCCCCTCCCTCCCCCTTCCATCCATCCGTACGGCTCTCATGGGATCAGCCAGGCCTTCTGGATCCTGCGTGTATGCGCCTGTGGGATTCATTCTTAGAAGCGGAATTTCTGGAAAGAGGGTATGCATTTTTATGAGTTTTGGCAGATGCCGCCAAACCGTCTTTCAGAGTAGCAGTTGGCATGCCCGCCGGCTGTCCCCAGAGGGCCCGCTTCCTGGCGGGTCACCCACAGAGTGTCGTCAAGCTTTTGGCTGCAGGATCACACACGCTAATTCGGCTGCAACGAGCCGAGTGTGCGCTGTGCCAAGCAGCAGGCTGAGTGGCGTCTGCCTGTCCTCACTCGCTGGATTCTCACGGTTGCCCAGAGGGAAGTCGTATCATCTTCATTCGATGGATGAGGACGCGGAGGTGTAGAGAGCTCAGCCAGCCTCAGGTAGTGGAACTGAATGGACACCAGCTCCGGCCTGCCTCTGTCCGGCGGGCCTCAGCCCTGAATGTGTTGGAATCACTCAGATGGCCTATTCAAAGCCTTCGGAGCTGCTGATTCGGCAGGTGTGGAAAGGGCCTGAGAACATGAATTTCTAGTTCCTGGTGATGCTGTAGCTGCTGGTCTGGGGACCACACACTGACAACCGTTGCTTCTATTATAATATGGGACCCTACCTGGATATGCCCTCACAGACCTAACGTCGACCTTCACTGGGGGCTCATTTGGACTGTACGTGTCCTACACACATTTTCTGTGTGTGTGTGTGTGTGTGTGTGTGTGTGTGAATGTGAATCTATCTCTGAGTCCTCTGATGCACCTAGTTAGGTTCGTGGCCAGTGAATTCACATCTTCACGACTTCTCTGCCTTTGTAATGGGAATGTTACGCAGAGGACCCCCTGGGGGTGTCGCAAGGAGTAAAGTATGCAAAAAACTCCTTGGAAGTCATAAAAACACTCTAGCCAAGCTAGTGATAGTCGATGGGATGTTGACAGAGAAGCTGAGAAATACAGGCCCGGACCGAGCTGGCGGCCAGGCCACCATGGACGCGAGACAGGTCGGTCCACTTCTCTGAGCCGCCGGTTCCTTCTCTTTAAAAATAGGGGTGTCATGGGCTCCTCGGAGAGTGAACGAGCCCCTATGCATTGTTCCAGCTGCTCTTCCTGCTCCTGAAGCCCCAGGGGCAGTGGTGGCCTCGGTGACAAAGGGCCGGCTCTGGACGGTGGCCGGGACTTCATTGATCACAGCCATTTCCTCTTGCGAGTCCCACGTTCACGTTCATCCCCAGCTCTTCCCAGAAAAGCTCGCGTTCCCCGTTCCTTCCGCATCTCGGCCATGACCTCTTTACGGCACGAAGTGGGTTCTCTTCCATGGTAGGAACTGGAAAGAGGAGGGTACTCTTTCAGATTCCCAGAAAGAGCCCGGGCTGAACCACATGCAGCGTCGGCTGGTGCCAGCCATTCTAGGCGCCGGAGACATGGCGGCAGACGGAGCGGAAATCCTTGTCCTCGGGAGCCTGTGGATGCTGCAACCCTAAGCACGGTGTTTTCGGGGAACCCAGCGAGAGGCAGATCTGCAAAGCCTCAGACGATTATGGGCTGATCTCAAACAGACCCATACAGCTCTCTGGGAACAAGCTGGCCGTGCTCAGGTCTGGGGACAGGGCCCGAGGTTGCATTGCTGACAAGCTTGGATGCTGCTGGCCTAAGACCACTTTTTGAACATCGAGGGTTTAAGTGATAACCTTAGACGGATCCGCACCCCCAGAGGGAACTTTATTTTCCCTCAGCTTCCAGTGAAACTGTGAACACACAAAGGGAAAGCTACTGTCGTTAGCATTTTCCTGGTGGGGGCATTTTTGGACCGGGCCGTCAGTTTGGGTGTCAGATCGTGGTTTTCTGGTGATCAGGAGCAGCCTGGGCAGCTGCTGGACGCCCCAGCTTCCTCCTCCCTCAGCTGGCCTCCCCAACCTCTGTCTCGTTTAGGCAAAACTTCAAGTGTTAGACCATGTAAAGGAACGGATTCGAGCACCTCCACTTAACCGTTTTAATCCGATATTTTTAGTTAGGTCGTGGGTTCTCTCTGGAGAAGCTGCCGGGGTCCTGCAACCTTGCCCCTGACCTCGATGCCCTGACATTTCCACACACGTCCAGCGTCTCTGGAACAAGTACACGTCCGATGGGCAGCCAGCCAGCTGCTGTTTACTGTGTGCTTGGCAAACCGCTGCACAGGGTTTATCTTGTCTCACCTTTACGACGATTCTTTGAGGTAGATTCGATGATTTTCTCCAAACAGCCCAAACAAACAAAACCGAAGGTCACGGAGGTCAGCAACCCCAGCGCAGATATTTTATTCATGAGTACAACCTAGATTGTACTGGCTTTGACTCCTGCGCCCAGGCTCTCGAATATATTTAAATCGTTTTAAGTGACAGAGTTTTGGTAGCAAAACATGCAGAGACGTGACCGAGAAAGTTAAAATGTTTCATGATCTCCTCATGCTGTTGTCGGAGTCTAAAGCAGAATCACCTCACCAGCCGACCCCCGTGCCCATAATTAATGCTCCTAGAATTACGCCGTGTGAGGCTGGGGTGGGGGTGCCGCCTCTATGTTTATGGCATTTAAGCAGGTGGAAGACAGACAGTCAAAACTAGAAGTATACTTCCTGTGAAAGGCATAATACAAAAATATCTCTGCATTAGGGGACACCGATGACACCCCAACATATTACATTTTAATGGAAGGTACCACGGACTGTGACCACGCCCCCCCCAAAACTTGCATTATCCTTTATGTACAAATAAAAGAGAGGATCTCTTTTCATTCTGAGTTTATTTAACATTTCATCCAGGTGAACTGAAATGATACATCGATTCCAACCCTGGCAAGACATCGGGCTAATACTGAAATCAGACTGCCGGTCGATAATTCTTTATATCCAGTCATAATTCTTTATATCGCATCGACAGAACTATAAATAAACGATTTACCTTGACATGCTATTGCACTTCATGTGAACTTTTCTCTGGAAAAGGTATTTCTAAGAGATCAGCAGAGATTGGTTCATTTGTTCCTTTTTATAAACCATGATGAAACTTCACAGTTCATATTTCTATACAAAAGCATCAAGAGTCGGAAGCGTCCATAAATAATGTTTAAAAAGACAGATCTCCCTGTTCGTTATCCCTTTGATAACGATGCTTTGGTCATATCTTCCTGGCGTATAAAAATTTCAGTTAGTTCGTCGATCACCCGACGGGTCATTAATTTTTCAGCAAAGGTGAAGATTCCTCCTGGAGCTATTGGTGAAGCAGGTGTGTGTGTGTATGTGTGTGTGTGTGTGTGTGTGAGAGAGAGAGAGAGAGAGAGAGAGAGAGAGACAGAGAGAGAGAGAGAGAATTTTGGGGTCAGGTGGGCTGCAGATGCTCTGGTTTCTTCTGAAAAGCACCTTTTAAGCACCTCACAGAGATCCGCCTTGAATGTCAGGCTTTTATCACTTTTTAAAGAGAAGCATCTATGGCAACGAAGCGCATCCAAGGCCAGACCGTGTCATGGGGACATTATTTTGCTTTAAATAGCTTAGGACAGAAAATCTAAATGGGAAAATCCGGGCAGCATCAAGAGAGGCTCAGAGCGGCCCGAAGCTTCAGACCCATTAATCCTTTCAGAGGAAAGAGAAACACAGACACGAGGCACACGGCTTTTTCTTTATGAGAAGATTCAGTCTGGTCACATTGTCAGGAAAAAAATCTGCCCAAACTAGTTTCTACATTTTTTTTCACTTATGGGTCTCCGAATTACCATGGAGTCGAGCCGTCTACGCTGAGTGACACAGCCACCTCGCAGGCTCGAAGCGTAATCTGTTACATTAAATATTTTAAATGGGGAACTACTACAGGAGTTGGCCCCCGAATTCCTTCTTGGCAAACAGGGTGGAACGTGATGTCCCACATTCAAGTCAAATTCATTGAGTCACCGATTCACATACACATTATTTCCGTATCTTTCCGAAAGCCAAAGGGATCCATCAAGGTGACAAGAAAGGACGAGACGTAGGTAGCTCTCATTTCTCAAAAATATCAGATGAACCAGATTCAACCCAGTCACAGAGCACCGGTGTTGGATATAGTTCCAAAATTTGACAGCTGTGCATTTCAGTGATTTGATGATTTGATGTAAACAGTTGAACATAAAGTCGATAAGCATGAAATCTTCTTAAGAATGTAAAACGGAATAAATTTAAGAGTCAACCAAAGAAATCCAGCGGCAAGATGAGGACACACAGCTTGGATGGCTTGTCACGCTTGTCTGTTACTATGACTCACTGGAGGTACGTGAAGGTGTTTTTATCCTACGAATCCCCCAAACTCATCATCTGCTTTGGGTTGGCCACACCCCAAACTGGAGGCAAACCACCCTTACTATCTCTGAGTCATTTTTTATACTTTGGCTTTAGAGCTTTTGTGTTTTCCCAAATTACGACTGAGATCTCCTTGACTAGCAACAGAAGCGGGGTAATAATTTGATATTTCGACCAATTTCCTTTACACTGACTGATAATCAATACATAATCAGCATACACTGAACATCTACTCTATGCCTAGCGGTGCTTTTCAAAACTCTAGGTGAGGGCTGGGATGTTGTCCGTAATAAAACAGTGACTGTAAAAGCTACAGGAAGGCTATGTCTGTCGATTCCACCATGATTCACACGGGAGGGAGCGCACGGGTGTCGGGCGCCCGGCCCACCCCAGGCGCTGTGCTGCGCGTAGCAGCCTGACTCCAAGGGCTCGTGCGGGTCTTTGAAAGGTTTCTGGAACTGGGGGAACCCCCGCGGAACAGGGTTGTCCCCACCAAGGCAACGCCGGGTGTGAGGAAGGCGGGGTAGGGGTCTCTCTCCCTGCTCATAACCCCTTGTTGAAGTACACACACCGCAGATCGGGGTGAGCCTCTCGTATTTTAGCTTGCAGCTCAGCCTCCAGGCTTGTCACAGACATGGAGCTGGGAAGAGGGAGAAAGGACAGTTATCATACAGGCCAGCGGGCGGGGAACGGGACCGGAAGGTCCTGCTCTCTCGCCTATCAGCATCGAGGTGTCAGGAGGCCCCTTCCCCAGAAGGTTTCTGCCCCTGTTTAAAAATGGCAGGGGTCCGAGGCAGAGGCAGGTCAAAGGCTGGGTTCTCTCATCAGGTGGGGGGGACCTGACAAAGTTGGTTCTAGGGCTGAACCCCTCATCCACGACCTACTTAGAGAGCCTGGGGCATTAAGGGCCAGCTGTTTGGGACCTGCCAGCCTGTGAAGGGCAGAAGCCTGAGGACACGCAACACAAAAGCACAACAACAAAACGCTTCCCTGGGCCTCGACGTTGGATCAGGGGGCCGCCGAAGACCTAGGTTTATATGGAGCCGATTTAACGCCTATCCATCCGGTTGATATACGAGAAGCAGGATTCGAGGGCGGTCTGGGATGACAGTGCACGATGAGGCTTTTAAGGCAGAAAACCAGGAAGAACGGAAGCAAACACAGCAACCAGCGAAGCTAAGTGCACGTAATTGCTGTCTCTGGGGCCGGAACTTAAATTTTAACATGTCTGCATTATAGATGCACCTGCCGGGGGTTGGACGATGGAGAACTCCATTGAAATGTTCATAAAAGCAAATGTGCACCAGAGTTAACCTGGCTCTTACAGAAGAATAAAGCCGTTTCCGAACGGAACGGCGGCAGGGGGGAAAGGGCCGAGCAAAGACGGTTTGGAATGAGACAGACACGTGTCAGGCTTCTGTCTCTAGCTCTTTCTTTTAGAGGCCTCGGCCACGTCATCGTTTTGAGTCTTAACTTCCCTACGAATGAAGCAGAGCGACAGCCCGTGTCTCCAACCGGTTTTGAGGATCAGAACTCACGATCATTTCGAAGGGCACACGTACCTTTTTTGAGGAAATAGCGCGCAACACAGAGGTGTGGCGAACACCAGACTTTAAAAAAAAAAAAAGAAATAGGCAAAAGACAACCAGAGCATTTTTCAAACAGGTCACCGACTTTACAGGCAGATTCTTTTTCTAATTTTTACTTCCTAACAACCCCATGTCATTATATTGTATGCCTCACAAAATATGTCCTGTTTGTATCATTTCAAGTGCTATATCGAGGGCTGCCATGATAAAAAAAAAAAAAATCAGAGCGAACAGGAGTTTAAAAAAGAATTGTACAAATAGCCCCCAAAGTTGTAGGTTTCTCTAAAGACCGTTTGCTTCTAGCTGATTATTGGGACTGTAAGTTCCAGATGTTCTGGGGTGGTTTCATTTTTAAAACTGCGTCTCATTTTATCCACCCTTCCCTCTCCTCTCATACGCTGCATATTTATCTATAAAAAGGAAATTAATGACAGTGGAGGCATTCCACTCACCAGAAGCCGACCAATCCAACTTGAATAGGGGCGCTCATCCACGGGAACCTCTGTGTTGAGAAATGAATTATTTTGACTACTTTCTCTATGGGCTCTTGGGGATCATTTCTTCTGCCGATTACCTGGGAGGAACCTCTTCATATTACCGGACCCAGATGGAATGCGATTAGTGAAATCTCGGGGGGAAACGCTGCAGGAAGCGTGTGTGTCCTGACTTCCTGTAGCGCCCGCCCCCCCGCCCCCGATCGGTCAGTGAGTCAATGCACATGCAAAGATTCAGTGGCTCCTGATTTCTGCCCCTCGCACATGTAATCTGCGTGATGCTTGGCTGGATGCAGGAGGCGAGGAGAGTCGTTTAGTCATAATCGACCTGGCTGGGAGGCAGGGTGGCCCGGTGCCGAGGTTGGAAGATGAACAAGTCTGCCCTTCCAGCTCGTCCCCGACTGTGGGGAGAAGGCGGAGAGAGCCCACCCTCTCTGAGCTTTGGTTCCTCATCTGTCAGAGCGTGTGGGTGGAGATACGGCCGATGCCACCCATCGAGGACCTGGGACGGCACCTGGAACGGAGCAGAACCACCCCCCGCACCCCCCACGTGTCTCCTCTCTGTCAGTACGGTTACAATTATGGCTGGCATCCAACGTTTCTGCCTGTCATTGTCTTTTTTTTTTTTTTAAATAGAAACGAATGAGTTGGAGACGAAACGATGTTAGGTGTTTAGTTGTCAAAGACTGGTACCAGGGAGCAGCGAGGCGCATGGTTATGTGAATAAGGCCACAGAAAGATGCAACCAAGCTGTGACGAAATCGGCTCACTTAGTTACGAGTCAACGCGAGCTGTTAAAACGGCCATGACCGCAGGGAGGCTCGCGTGCGAGGCGTACCCTGGTCCCCGGAGACTCCTCTGGCGCTAGGGTACGTCCCACAGGGTGCCGCGAGGGGACAGAGGCTGGAGAAGAAGGGAGAAGCATCACGAAGGTGCGACGGACCCACAGAGCTACCGCACAGCCCGCCACCCCCCGCCCCGCCCCGAGAACAGCAAGAAAAGGAGATGCTGGGTCTTGGGCCACTGGCTCCGTCTGCGAGTAAAGGATTTTCGCAGACGGCATGTCCTCGCCCTCGCACTGCCCACGCGTGTGACATCTGTGCCGGTACAGGCTCGCTGACGGGATGTCCTGAATGAGCACTCGCAGGGGGAGCACCGGGCCCCCGCGAGCCCGTGACAGCAGCCGTCTCGGGACGTGGACAGATGACAGGCGGACGGTGCCGAGGGTCGTGACGGCTCTCGGTAGTGACGAGGACCCAGGAGAACCCCGACTTCGCCCGAAACCCAGGTGCCACCCCTCCTCCTGACTCCTCCTCCTGCAGCCCTTCCTGCCTAATTCATCCCTGCTTCTTCAACAGAACTCAGAGGGCTTTTCGGGGTGCAGCTTCCGGGGGTGGGGGGAGTCTGTGGATGTCCCCTGGGAATGCAAGGGACAAGTGGACAGTTCAGTCGCTACAGAGCCACTGCGATGCCCTAGCGCACGCTTCACATCAACGTGGAGACCACCAGAGGAAGAAGCTCAGGGGAGATCATTTTTCCACATCCCCAGGGCTTCCAAGGGAGACTGTGGGTGGGTGCTGAAGGGAGGGCCCCCCCCACGAGGCTGGTGCATCGATAGGGACCTCGGGCACGTGAGGTGCTCACCATGACTACTTCTCAGCTTATTTTTCTAGGAACACGACTGTATCGAAGTGTATCCGAAGTGTTCCCTTAGCTTTGGCTCGTCTCATCGGGGGCTGCGGGGAGCGTGCAGGTCAGCGAGCATCCCCTCAGGACACTGAGAATCCTCTGAAGTCATTCAGGAAGCGTCTGCTCTGTGAGACCAGACCTTACGGTTCTGTTTCTAAGCCCCGAAATGATTCACCCCAACACACCTGCTCCTCCAGCGAGGAGCCTGACCCGTGCCTCCTGGCACACCCAACGGGGCCACCTTCCAAACTGCACGAGCCAAACGAGTCACCCTGTCCCACCGTCTCCTCCTTGTGAAAATTGAAAAACCGAGGCGGAGCCTAGCACAGCCGCATTAAACCGTGGAAGCTGCGACCAGGTTGCATTTGGCGCATTGAGATCTCTTGGTTACAGTTTCATCCTGTAATAGGTCCAGACCTTGAAGGGAGGTGGCTGGCAGAGTCGTGAATTATTAAGACGTGCTCTCCAAAGGAGAATAAACCGGGCACTGAATTCAGTGTTCCGTGAAGCTACTACTCCAAACTATTTTTTCCTTTCTGATGGCGAACGTATCATTTTGTTTCCATTTCTTGTAAACGTCTCATGTCCAGTTCACACCGTCTGGCCATCACCACCTTGCCAGGCCTGCCATCGACTGTGAGGACAAGTGCATAACTGAGCTACAACCTCTGCAGAGAAGTGGGCGGTGGTCTCCATTTCTAAGATCTTTTTTAAATATCTGAGGTTAGAAATAAAATGTTTCTGGAAGCATCTTTTTACTTACACTAAGTGCCCTTGTGCCACTGGCCTTGAATGTCTTTGCTCACTATTTACGTGGGAAACGTTCCGTACGGTTTGAAGTCTGCGAGCATCGAGTCAGTGACAAAGAGAATGGGGCTTACCTTTAGAAAGGCTTTCTTCTCCAAAGCGTTCATGATAAACGGAGGGATGGCTGGAAGTAAAGACAGACCCACTTACACCGCTATTCTAGGTCTATTTTCAGCTTACGCTCCCCCCGCCACCCCGACCCCAACGATTCGACAAAAGGCTTATATCACTTTTAGGCTATTTTCACACTGGCAGAGTGAAACGATTTGCTCGAATTCTTTCAAATACTTTAGTATTATTAAAACAAGAAAAAATCTTCTAGATTTTTGAAAAATAAGGTCATGCGCTTTGCCAGCCAGAAAAACTCTATGATCTTGAAACGAATGTGACGTTTCACTTCACATCTGCATCGGTCCCCACATCGAGGGGGCCTGCTTCCTTCCTGCGCCAATACAATAGACCCAGCCCCCTCCGAGGGGACATCGCGTCCGGAAGAGATTCCTGCCTCGAGTCAGGCGGATCACCTGCTAGCTGGTGATCCCGGAGAAGTGACCTCACTCCTCTGAGCCCCCGTTTCCTGTTTTTCTCATCTATAAAATGATGGTTAGATGCAATAATGCACGTAGGACAGCGGAGGGGTGTTAGTTCATCCACTCACGGTTTTTAACAGACTGAATCGTTACGTGGACCACTTTACTGTGTCAGATATGTTCATGGAGTTGATAGAAAGGTGATGTTTCCTCTCTGGGGACTAAATCATGTTTCAAGTAACCAAAGCACTGGAAACAGGTTTGCGGGGCCGGCTGAACTCCAGAGCAGGGCCTCGAATTTCAAAATGGGAAAGGGGTTCAAACCAAAGGCAAATCTGGGTGGAAGCTGGAGCGGCAGCCTCGATTTTGGCAACTCTGGCAATCTGAGCTCAGCAGGCGTGTTGTTGGGGTGTGGGCTCCCCAACCTCCTGGTAGGCTGGCGACAGCACGGCGTGCCGGTCCCGGACCCAGGGGACTCAGCCCACCCTCCCGGACTGGTTCCGCTTGGCTCATTCCTCACCTCTGTCCAGCCTATTCTCCCCGCGAGACCCCCAAACCCCTCTTTCCCCCTCGGCCCTTATCACCATTTCATAGATTATATATATTTATAATATACTTATTTTGTTTATTCTCTGCCTCCCCCAGAAGGAGTGACCTTTTAGCTTCCCTGACGCACAAACCCTTGTTTGTTCAGTCTGCATCTGCCGAGTCAGCGAGCGGGTGGCGAAGCCCTACTCACCCATGCCGGGGGCTGCCATGAGGATCCTGGAGACCACCACCTGAGCGATGGCTTGCCTCGCAGCGCGGGCCGACTCGCCCAGGCGGCTCCCATCTCCGTCCGTGACGGGAACGCCGACTTTGAGTTCCCTACGGAGCAAAACACACGCCGAGACGTTCGCAGGCGGCTTCACGCCACAGCCGGACACAGTCCTGCGCCGTCACCCCGGCCCCCGCCGGAGCCAAGCGCCCCCGCGGTGCCATTTTGGGCACGGACAAGTCTATTTTTACACGTCGCGAACACGTGGCATCCTCGTGCGACAGGCGCAAAAGTGAAAGGACGTGGTAAACTTGGTAAAAAAATAAGCAAATAAATAAATACATAAAACTATGGCTCGAAGGGCGATTGCACGAAGAGAGAAGGGAAGGTTTTGTGCTCATGCGCCTGTTTCAGCCACTTCCCGAGTGAGCGACAGCTACAGTACGCGGCATCGCTAAGTGAGAGACAGTGACGTAGGCGTCGTGGCACCTGGCACCACCAGGGAGCTGCTGACTACAGCCACTGATGCTAGCGTCCCGGCCCCTGCTGCTACCCCGCTTTCTCGTTATCCACCCCAAAGTGCTTCTCCTCGCGCTTCCTTCCCTTTCATTTTCTGCCAGTTCTAAAAAAATACTTCCAAAGACATAGATTCGTAATATTGGGAACTCAGAAAGCAAACTCTAGGGGCAGGGGAAACAAGGGACCTATTTTAGAGAACAAACTTTCTTTGCCTAGCCTGGCACCACTACCTCGGAGTTTGCAATAACTTTCTTTTCATTCTCTGATATTATTTATTAAGCAGCGGTAGCAAGAGCATCCTGACCCCCACGTCGCATCAGCCTGCTCCAGGAATGAGCAACGCGGTGGCTAAGCGCGTCTCGTCCGTGGACCCACCCTCGCCCCCAACCCCAGATTATTCTGAAGCGAATCCCAGATCTCACGATCATTTCATCTGTACAGGTTAACATAAATTGTTTAAATGTCGCGACAGAGCGGATTCCCACGAGAGCCTCGCCACTGCGATCAAGCAGAAGTCCTTTCTGAAAGCGCGTATGGTCTTACCTTTGCCTCATTAACGGAATGTTAATGCAATTAGCAGCGGCTACCGCAGCAAAGGGCACAAAACGTCCTATGAGTGGTGAGACGTGCTGCACGAGAGAGAATTGCAGAAGCGTTATCTCATTTTCGCTGTGCTCCTGATGGGAATGCTTAGTTCTTCTTGAAAACAGAGTCCTGTCTGTGTAGAAGCTCAGGCCCGGGGCACTTTCTTTCAAAACCTGTTTCCTGGTGGTATTTTTATATCTCGGGCCCGGGCGTACTGGGACAGTGCGACCACTCAAATACTTTGACAGCTCGGCACGGCTGATGGGGAGAGGTTTGGAATCCCGAAGTCTCGGGATCATTGGCAGGCTGCTCCCCGTCTTCAGAGGTGCGGCCTGGGCCCCCTGCCCACGCACAGCCTCTGGTGGGGGCTGTTCAGGTGAGTGAGCATTCAGCGCTTAATTTAGCTCTTAAAACACAGTATGATTCACACGTATGTGGGATATAACGCCGAAAGCAACAAACGGACAAACAAGACAAACAAACAAACAAACACTCACAGACGTGGACGACAACAGTGTGGTGGCTACCGGAGGGGAAGGGGGCGGGGTCGAAGAGGGTGAAGGGCGGATGACACCTGGTGACGTCGGGAGACCCGACTTTGGGTGGCGAGCGCACAGTGCGATGTGCAGATGGTGTATTACAGAATCGCACACTTGAAACCGACAGAATTTTATTAACCGATGTCGCCCCAATACGTTTCTTAAAAAAAAAAAAAAAGAAAAACCGAAACAGTATCAGGCACAGACCAGGGGCTTGGCAGATAGATGTTCCTGGTGAGACCTCGTCCCGAGCTTATTGGAAGATACGATTAAAATACGCGAAGAGAATGAGCACGATCAGATCACAGGACCTGAACTATTTTGAGCACCAACAGAGCGACTCAGAGCCGGGCCGGTGAGAACAGACAGGACGTGTAAACGGAAGTCTGTACCTTCGTGAGCGCGTTGAGTCCCAGAGCTGTCGCCACGGCACCGGTGGTCGCGGACACGTAAGCCGTTCCCAGTTCACTGGAAAGAACAATACGTCAACACCGCGCGTATGTCGGGAAACTGGTCCTTTTTTTAAAATTTTTTTAAGAAATGAGGGGAAATGTGAAAGGGTGTGATTAAGAATGGACAGTCCACAAAACAACATTCAATATCACTCTACAAGCAGAAAAATCTAGAGAAAAGGCAAGTAGACCCATAAAAAAGTGGGATTCTCACCTACAACTGGACACGCAGAATAGGCAGGTGTGGGGGGCGGGGAAGGAAGGGAGCTAGCTGTGATTGTGTAGGAAGTGACAAGGGCAGGAAAATGCACGCTGGCCTACACGTCTGTGGCACAGTTGCTTAAATAATAATAACAAAAAAATACTTTGCAGAATACTAATGTACACACAAAGTAAAAATGTGATGCTGCCGTTCTTCAAATGATGTCTCAGTGTGCGAAAGTCCGAAATACAATTAAGCCCAAGCAATCCTCTCTTGTTTAAAAATAAATTTTAAGTCACGGAGTGGCTGCAGGGAAGGGGTGATAAATGCTGCCGGATGCAGACTTCCAGACCCTCTGTGCCAAACGATGACAGAAAACCCCAGGGCTGTCGACAGCGACTTCAAGCCGCAGAACAATAAGGGAAACACGACGTTGTGCGAGGTGTGCTCGAAGGTTCGGTGAACGAAGCACTTCGGCCTCTCCAAACGTTATTTTCATGGAGGCGAGAGTAAAAGCCCATTCACTTGCTTTGCGGCCCTACGGATGACCTCTTTTAAAGACAAATCGGATATAAAAGTCCCCTCGATTTAGGGCCACGGTGGAAGAGTGTGCTCCATGACGTTCTGAACGATACGAACGGTTTGCACAAGCACATTCTTTTAAAACGGGAGAGCATCCCCCCGAATCTACGGCGCGCTGGGGAGGTGCCGGGGACGGCGACCTCTTGGTCTTACTTGACGGTGAGGGGCGCGTCCCCACTTCTGTTGGTGTAATTGACCACGGCATTGAAGGACTGGTTGACCCACTGCCAGAACAGCACGGCCGGCGTCGTCCTGAAACAGAGACACCCGTCACGTACCCACCGTCGCCCGGGACCTCGCCGCAGTGCCGGGCAGAGAATGCCAACAGCAGCTACGGCCAGAGAGGACATGGACGGGACGGGAGGACACTGAGTCCAAGACCCAGGCCCTGTGCGGTGGGGCAGGTTTGAATCTTTCCTGCTTGCCAGTCACCTCATTCAGTAGCTATGGGCAACACCAAGCTCGGAAGGTGATCGCGTGGGCGGAGTTAACTTATTTAAATCTTATTTTACATTTGTAGAGAGCCTGGTACAGAGTAGACACTCAATCAATGTCAGGTCCCACCTCCTGGGGGAAAAGGAAGCCGTTTGTAGGCTGAGTATTCCTGGTCCCTCCTAACTTCACGTGCAACCTGAATGTCTCTGTCTGCACCTCCACCTCCATCCACGTACACCTGTACTCACGCCTATATTATGAATGGATTCAAAAGAGAATTTGCTTAGATACTCTTTTTTTTTATATTTTCTTTCTCCATCTCATTTTCTTTTGGGTCTACGACTTAGGGAAAAATTCAACCTCCTTTTGAACAACGAAAAGGATACCATTCGGCAGAAGGAAAAGGTACAACAAACCCCTAAAGCTGCATCTATACAGAATGCAACTCCATGTGAAATCACATTTATTTCAATAGCATTATTGACATACAAAAACCTGCTCGAAGCTCCTGTAACACAAAACCAACTATTGTTGTGTTTCCGTAACTTACCTATAAAACGTCATCATACAGCCCGTGATGGTCATGTTCATGGGCACCTGAGCCGACATCCTTCCTATCAAAATCATCTTTTCACTGGTGTCAGGATGAAACGCTGAATCGTAGATGTACTTGGCTCTCCACAATTCATTTTCTGTAAGACCTGGAGGAATAATTCCTTGCCTAGGAAAACAACAACAAAAAAACACAATTGCTCATTTTGAATATTTAGCCAGTGCTGACAGCTGGCTAGAAGGTTTTCAACTTTACACTTGCCTAGAACAACTGCACCTGGCTGGATGGAGTGACACATCCAGCTGTTACAGAGTCAGTGAAATTTTAACAACACAAAGGACGATGAACACTTAAACATTTCAAACCCATGTATCTCAAATTATCTATAATTTGGAAAAACAAAAACGTATCTTGCATCATAGGGAAGAGGTCAACTTTCAAATAGTCTTTTTTTTTTTAAATGACATATTTAAAAATGTATTTTGGACTTTGCAAACTCTGTTCTTAACCAATTAGACAAAGGCCGTGGCCATCAAGAATATTAATTCACTTTTAGATCGGTAGTTGGAAAACTCAGATTAGAAAGGCTCATTATTTTTTCTTTTTATCAAAGAAACAGATATTGATTGCTAGGAATTTTTTGAAAGTTCAGAAATTCATTAGGACCATTAAAACCCTTCAAACCCTCACCTACTCATTGTCACCGGCAACGTTTTGATGAACACACTTTTAGTCTTTTCTAAGACCTATACGCATAATGTCTTGACTTATCTTTAGATATTCTTCTCTATCATCTGTACCGGCTTGACACAGCGTCCCCTGCAAATCCACATCCACCGGGAACCTCAGAATGTGACCTCATTTGGAAACAGGGTCTTGGCAGGTGTCATTAATTAAGGCAAGGAGACACACGAGAAGGCCTCGGGTGACGGAGGCAGAGATCTAGGATCTGATCTGCGGGTCACCTGTGCCCACAGAGTGTCACCAAAAATGCCTTCGTTATACTAACTGATGCTTCCAGGACACCCTCAGAATGATTCTGTTGACTTTATAAGTGATCCCACTTGTATTTTAACTGAAGCGTGTGGATCTGGAGAGAGCTGGCACCTCTAGCACGTGAAGACTTATTCGTTGGGGCTTCATCTCAGAAGCAACCAACCTACCCTGGTTCGTGGCAATTTGCCTTCTGCTTGATGCTCTCTCCATCTGGAGACGGACCGGTGCCTAGGGTGGCTGAGGGTGCAGGGGGCGGATGTACCGGAGAGGAGGAGACAGGGCGCTGGCAAAGGGGGACCTCACAGATCGGCTCCTTTGGGCCGGAGGTAGGGCTGTGTTAAGTTCAGGTAACTACGAACCCTGGACACCTGTAGTCAGCGATGGGGGATCAAACACATCTTCCTAATTCTAACTTTTTTTGGCAAACAGGATCTCATTATAGAAAAAAGTAGAATCACTGAGTGATGGATCAAGGACAACAAGCCAGCACGGTGATCTGTCACTGTCATAAGCCCCGGAGCACAAAGGGCACTGTTACCTGTAATCACGCACGATTTTGCCCGCGTGCTCCAGCTGTCTGTCGGTTAACAGGATGTTCCTGGGGTCGGTCACCGTAAAGAAGTGCTTGGCTCGTCCCGCAAAAGTGCTCTGATCCCATCGAGGTTCTTCGATGTTAATGCTTGGTGGCAGTTCTCCAGACATTGTCCTGGACGAGGGGGAGTCAGAAATGCAAGTCCAGTTAAGGCGGTGTCACCGCTCATTCAGAAACTTTGTCAGCTCACTCATCTTCAGGTAAAGATGTATGTATGTCCTGTTTACAAAAATAACCGCTAAAAATGGCAGAAAGATCATCTAAATCCAACGCTCACTCCATAAATCGCGATCTCAACCAAATTTCATTAATTCCCCCCCATGTGGCTCTTTAAAAGTCCATGGGATTACATCATTCTTACTTCTGGAAACCTAGAAATACTCCAGAGAAAACAGAGAGAGAAAAAGTTGAAAATAATAACAGTACCAGGACCTCCCGTCCGAAATCCTTTTTCTGGTTGAAACAATCAGTGGCAAAAACCAGCACTGCACTCCGGTGGGACTCTGTCCTCCCTACCTTAATTACACCAGCGTCACAGGAGGGGAGGGTGTCCCCGGGGTGTGGGAGGGGACGGAAGGCATTTAGTTTGCCTGGAAAGAGAGCACAGCCAGCCGGACCTGCCGCCCACTCCCCAGGAGGGAGATTCTAGACTGACCAGTGGGGACGGCATTCCTGGGGAAGGCCACACCTGCATGAGATCAGGTAGTAAGTTTCGATCCGGTGTCACGGGCTTAGCCCAAGTCACTCCATTTGGACCTGTCGCTTCTTCGCGACGTAAAGCTAGGCATGCCCGCGGGGCCCACGGCGGGAGCCCCTTTGTTGTGCAGCTTCACGAGGAGAGTGGGGACAGCACGGGTGACCACGAAGCCACAGCGGGTCAGAGGACAGTTTTGGAGAACGAGTGCTACCTCTGGCGGCGGAGGGGGCAGGGACAAGGAACAAGACCCCAAGGCATAGACTGCACGCGAC
Source organism: Pteropus medius (assembly GCF_902729225.1). Classification (NCBI taxonomy): domain Eukaryota; kingdom Metazoa; phylum Chordata; class Mammalia; order Chiroptera; family Pteropodidae; genus Pteropus; species Pteropus medius. Next base: position 12,318,975 of record NW_024340699.1, on the reverse strand, counting down.
ACCAAAGAATGCGTTCAAGCGTGTGCAGGTGCGTGCGTGCAGCAAGTGACGGGTACCACCGAGAGGCCCGGAGGGCGGCGCAGGGGGCCCCTCCTCGCTGTGTTCGCCCGAGGCTCTGACGGGGATGCGGACGGAACCCCCGGAACCGCTTCGAAGTTCGGAGGTTGTGCCAGAGAGACGGGGACAGTGGAGCAGCACCTGCTCGCTCCGAGTCCCCGTGTCACCTTTCGGTGCTTCTCGCGACGTCCCGAGCTCTGTCACTACCTCCGTCTTCGTTACCACGATCTCGGATGCTATCGCCGCCACCGTTTCGGGGTGCCACGAACCGCACCCATAAAGCGTGGCGAACCTGACTGACAAACGTTGCCACTGCTCTGACTGCTCCACGGACCGGCCCTTTCCCTGTCTGTCCCTGAGACGTGGGGGCTGAAGAATTAGGTCAGCTGACGACTCACAGTGGCTTCTAAGCGTTCAAAGGGAAAGGAACCGCGAAGGTCTCTGCTTTAAATCAAAAGCCAGAGACGATTAACAGGCCCGTTCAGAGTCGTCCGTGGGGCTGGGACTTTTACCAAGTCACTGGGTTATACTGCGATCCTCATGAACCCCTCTGGGAGGCCTCGGTGCGTGTCCCGCCCCCGACGGCATGGTCTGGGACACCCCACCCCACAGAAAGAAGCCCTCGTGGCTAAGTCTGCTCCACTCAGGCAATGGCTGCGGGTTTAGTTTCCAAGGACGCTGGGTGTGGCCGGCCGGGTGTGGGTAGCTGAACTTGAATTCCTGGCTCCCAGCTGTGCCTCCCTAACTGTCCTGTAATTCTGAGTCCCTGCACAGAGGTGACGAGGGGAGGGGTGTGCAGCGGGGGCAATCGATGTGACTTCGGATCCCAGCTCCGCCGACCAACTCTGTCACCTGTACACATTATCCCACTGTTTCTGTATCTTTATCAGCAAAGTTAAGTTACTGCCCGATAAGAACCACCACCATTAAATAGCCACTCATTCTAAGGGCCTGCCTCATAGTACGTCATCCGACCCTCGTCGTGACAAGGGCGGCGAGCTCCCTTGCTCAAGGCTGGTGCGAGAACGTGAACCCCGGCTGTCCGGCTCCAGAGCCCCTGCTTCCTGGAGAGGTGTCTGTGACCCCCAAAGCGTCTCCCCGGAAATGCTGATTCGACAGCTGTGGTGGGGCCCAGGGAATCCGATTTTTAAGAACCATAGTAAAAATTACGCGTAAATAATAACCAAACGCCCTGCCAGTTAAAGGAAGAGTCTCGCCCTCTTGCGACGCAATATACGTACACAGGTGACTCGGCGGCCGTTCCCGCTGGCCCCTGGGCCCTGGGCTGGTTCTGGCTGGTCCCTGTCTTGTGGCTGCTGCCCTGGAGTGTCTATTCTGACAACCCAGGGCATCGGAACTGGACTTTACCCACGGCAGTCGGCACCGCGGTCTCGATTCTGTTACTTCCTTTCCAGGAATGTCACTGGGTGGGTCACTTCACATCTCTGAGCCTCAAAGTTCTTTCTCTGTAGGACAGAGATAGGAGCTGGCTCCCGAGGTGGTGGGACTGGCAAGCTGGCATGTGCCAGAGGGCTCCGTGAACCCCGATAACTCGCGAGGTGCCGAACAAAGGCAGGGTCATGGCCAACAAGCCAGGTCTCCAGGAGCAGAAGCTCTTGTCGTCGCTGGCTGAGGTCCTGCCGGGAAAGGCGGTGGCTGGAGGTGGCGGTGGGCACGAGGAGAGAATGTAATGGGACATCCCCAAAAAGAGGGTCAGAAACGTCTAAGAAAGAGAACTTTTCTCTAAGAGAAACTATTTCGGACTTTGAGCTACGTGCCAGGAGATCGCTTTACTACTGGGGAAAAAAAAATAATTTCCCAAAATGTCACAGAAAACAAGTCTAGCATGGAATGTGCTCTATCAGGACCCTTTACAGAGACCTTTGACCCTGGCTAAAGATTAACCGTGGGAACTAAGGCCTTGGGCTGGAAACTTGTAGGTTAAGGACTGGGCTGGGAAGAGCGAAGAGCCAGGTTGCCCTGGTTTATGTGGGCAGGGCCAGGCGGGTGTCACACGCCCTTAGGTGCCCGACGTGGGGCTTGCCATGCCTGATTAGACGGCTACGTCCTCATTTCAGCCCTTTAAGAAAATTCTCCCTATATTTTAGAGTTATTCAGAGAAATCGAGGCCACACCCCAGATGACACAGGCCGGAAGTGGCAGTTCTGTCTGACTTTATTCCACATTCCTGACCCTCGGGGCGGGGTGGGTGGGGGGCCCGGAGGTGATGTGTCAGGCAGGGCAGTCGCCATAACGCAAGGAGCCTGAACAGAAAATCCACTTATCTGCTTGGCTTCTGGAGCTGGTCATCCTCACACAGAATTCCCTCCACGCGGGAGACCAAATTACGGACCAGAAAGCCGTCCCTGTGTGAAACACTGCGTTCTTTCCGAGGGCGCTTCCTCTCGGCAGTGGCTTTCTGCTGTGTGCTCCCCCTGCACCCCCGTTCTGGGGATTGGTGTGGATGGAGACGTGAGTCTGCCTTGAACCACGAAGACACGGAGAAATACTGCCTTGTGCCTGTGCCCTCCCCCCGCCACCCCCCACAATGCAGATCTCAGTCCTCTGCTGGCTTTAAAACACCCGGGTGACAATGCCGTCCTTAAGGGTTCATATGCCAGTCCTCATGATCGACTTTGGGTTTGGGTTTCTTAGTCTCTTAGGATGAGTGAATTTCTTATCCATTAAAAACAAATTTCTATTGTTTTGTGGCATTGGCCTTTAAAAATGATAAAATACTACCAAATCTGTAATATTTTGGACATATTCAGTTGAATGCTTTCCCCACTTTAAAGAATCAACTCATGGATTACATATACTGTCTATGAAAATATTTTTCTTAATTAATAGCAGTTAACTAAAAACTTAGTAACTTTGAACTCTGTATAATTAGATTTGTTATAAACTTTAAATTTGTTATACACTTTCACTTCCTAGGTGAACGTTCTGTCTTTTTCAATGACTTATTGCTTCTGACTTCTCACCTTTAACCTCAAGTGACAGGCTCCACCCAAGATTAGCCTCCAACTAAATGCATCTGACCTCTGCTCGCACAGTAGGATGGAGACGTCATACTTCATTCTAAGGTGTCAGAGGGCGACGGTGGAGGGCGGGTCTGCCCCAAAGGTCCCTGCCACTCTGGTTGTCCTCTCAGCTCTCTTTGCAGGGAGTTAGGGTGGGGAAGGGCTGTCCCCTCCAGGCTGGCACCCTTCCAAACCCACTCACCAGGGATTTCAGAAAAATTTTACAGAACATCAAAAGCATTCTAAATAGTTCACTGATGCTGAATTATAGCCAGCCCTTGCTATGCAGGCTCCTCTGTGACTCCCGAAGGCCCGTGGGGCCTAAAAGCCTGTACACGCCTTCTGACCTTTGCATACTCGCTGAGAGCAATTATACGTCAGAGCTGGGTAGAAGCTGACAGACCCTTCTCTCCAAACTCGTCCCGAGGGGAGAGAAGACCCGTTTGAGGTCCCAGAACTTCTCGGTGGACCCTCCACGTGAAGACCTCGCTCTCACCTTACAAATCTCATGTGTCAAGTCTGGGTCCAGCCCCATAAGAGCTGCAAAGCGCCCTGACCTGCCCGCGTTCCCCCTGTTCACAATGCCTGGCACGCGGAAGCAGCTCCGTAAACGGGATGGACGAAGGAAGAGAAATACCAACGGCGCCCAAGTCCAGATCTAGAAGGCGAGGCAGAAGGGAGATTAGGACTTTGAGAAAAGTAGAAATTGCCACAGGGGTTCAGGAGGCAGTCGCTCGAAGCGGGGTTAGGCGCGTGAGTTCCGAAATCACCCAGAGCTAGGCTTTCTCCTTCAGACGCTCAGCAGATAGTCCCTGAGGGTCTACTTGGCAATTGCTGGGTGCAGAGAACAGGTAGATCGGTGAGCAAGACAAACACAGGCCCGGATCACAAGGAGAGAATAAATCAGGTAAACACAGCTCCTTTCGACTGGTGACAAATGCTATGAAAGGAAAAACGCGGGGAATCTAACAAAGGATGTGTGTGTAGAGGGGTGAATTTCAGAAAACACGGCCAGGGGAAAGCAGCTTTGCAGAAAACCTTCGCCCTGAGACACATGGGCTCGCTCAGCTGTGTGACCTGGGGCGGACCGCGCGACCTCTCTGAGCCCCGGCTCGCTCCCCTGGTTGAGGAAGGCAGTACCCAACGCCTCGCAGGGCCGGAAGCACGGGAAGTACAGGGACCCCACCCACCCGCGCACACTTGGTAGACGACGTGGTCGTCGTCGTTTCGGAACGGTTAGGGACCTGCGAGCCGAGGGGCAGAACGGAGCTCAGACGAGCGAGGTGCGCGGAGCACCGCGGCGGCGGCGCGGCCTCCACGCCCGGGCGCGAGTCCCGGGGCCGGCGACCCTGCCCCGGGAGAGGCCGCGCGCTCGGAGCCCGAGGGGCGCGGGTCGGTGCCACCTGGTCGCCGCGCGGTCGCCGGTCCCCGCGGCAGCCATCTTGGGTGTCCTCCCCGCGGCGACTGTCGTCACGCGGCCGCCGGGGACAGCGTGGCAGGCGCGTGCGGGCGTGGACGGTGCGCCCCCTCCCATGGGGGGGGCTGGGGGGCCGCAAGGCTGCCGGAGGGGCTCGGGCGGCGCGACGGCATTGTCCCCACGGCGCAGGGACCCCTGGCCCGCCCCGGTGAGGGGCTTCTGGTCGGAGCCCGCGGCGCCCCCGCGGCGCGCGCCCCCCGCGACTCACCGCTGCCCCCGGCCGCCGCCCGCGCCGCTCGCAGGACCCGCTCTGCGCCGCCTCTGTCGCCCCCGGAAGCGCTTCTCCCGCCACTGCGCAGCGCGTCCCCGGAGCGCGTCCCCGCGCGGGTCCCCGAGGCCCAGCCGGGCGGTGCGCGGCCGCGCGCGCGGGAGCCCCGGACCCCGCCCCAGTCGCCGGCCGCCCGCCCGGCCGCCCCGCGGTCCCCGCGCTTCGCTCCTGGCTCCTCGCCCGGCCCCCCGCCCGCATCGCGGGCCCCCGCATCATCCTCACCGGGGAGCGGGGCCCTGCGCGCGCTCGTGCCGTTTCCCTCTGTGGTCCCCCCCCCACCCCGTTACTTTCCACCCGTTACTTAGATGTCTTCACCCTCTACGAAGGCTCATCATGACATCGCAGCAGAAGTGAGAGAGTTGACAGTCTTCTCAACACCTGGATCTGGCAAAGAATCCGTATCCAGAAAATAGAAAAACATCCCCAAATTAATAACAAAGAGAAACGACCAAATAGAAAAACGTACAAAAACATAAATATGTGCAATTCAAAGAGAAAGAAAAACAGGTGGCCCCGATACATAAGAAAAGATATTCGAACTGGCTGGTAATTCGGGTACTGGGCATGGGTCTCACAGGTCGGTTTTTGGTGGTACACGTCATGCTCAGACTTCCTAGGAATGTTTCGTGGAGTGTTGGGCTCCAAAAGATTTTTTAAAAAGTTCCTCCCTCAAAGAGCTTATTGGCAAGATATGTAAACAAGTAATTACAACAACTGTTACTATTTAATACAAAAATGGCAACAGTATAATGCGGGCTGAATAATTAACTGCAATGAGATGGGGCATTGACTAGCTCTGCTGTGCAGAATGGGGATGCAAGATAGGGATAATAGACCAGTGTATCAGTCACCTGTTGTCCCGATAATGCTACAGCACGACCACAAAACTGAGGAGCATGCAACAATAAATATTTGTTTTGTTCCGAGTCCGTGGGTTGGCTTGGCGGGCAGGTTCTGAGCTGGGCTCCCCAGGTTTCTCATGTGATCAGCTGTGGGCTGTGGGTGGCTTTCCAGATCTTGGCAGGGCTCTCTCACGTGTTGGGAGCCTCAGCTGGGACAACTGGTTTGGCTCGGTTCCATGTCTCATTCCTCCGACAGTCTAATGTGGGCGTGTTCACATGGCAAAGCCAGGTGTGTGTATGTGGCGGGAGGAGGGTGTGTAGAAGGAAGAATTAGAGAGAGAGAGGGACTGAAGGCCTCTCAAGTTCAAGGCTTGGCACTGGCAAGACCAGCCTGGATTCAGGGAGAAATGGACTTTCTGTTTTGATGGGAGGAGGTGCCAAGTGATAGGTGTAGATATACAGACGGGTGGAAAATTGGGGACACCAGTTTTCAAAAATTCTGTTGTATGTCTATGGGGTGCTCCTTTTTTCTTTTTTCTTTTTGCTTCCCTGGCTTCCCAGTTTCTTTTGGGGGGAGCTCCTCTCTCTCACTTCATTTGATCCCGGTCAGATTGTCAATCATGGGAGTTAATCTTCTCATCGGTAATGGCCCAAGCTGGGCCAGACAGAACCCTGCCCAGAATGAATATGTAGACACTGAGAAAGAGAAGTCATCCCGGACTCCCCAACCCCGCTGAGGCTGCCGAGCTGGGAGAAGGTGGACCAGGAGCCGTCTGGGCTGCTGTCTCTGCGTCTGAACAAGTGAAACTAAGCTGAGAGACAAAAGACGGGCAGAGATCAGATGACATCATTTCAGACCCTGGCCTCGGCCCAGCCTGACGCTGAATGCGCTCTCCTGGGCTTCCAGGAGCCAATAAATCAACCCACCTACACTTTTTTTTTTTTTTTAAATCATAAGCTCTTTCGAGTTGGATTTCTATCCCTGACCGATGGGGGTCAGGGGTCACAGAGGTGGTGACATTTGAGCTAAATGCAACTACATTTGAAGAAGGAAAAAGAGACAGACAAAAGGAAGGAGAAATTAGCCAATGAACTGAGCTTTTAAGAATCAAAAGCAAGTGTCTGCAAATGTGTCCCCACCGTTGTTTTAAACAAACAGTTTTCGGAAACAGCTCCATGGAAGCTAAAAGAGTATTTTTCAGCTTTTGTCGATAAGGAAACTGAGTGCTGGGGAATTTTTGCTGGCCTCGCCTGGACAAAGGTTGCCAAACTCTTGCATTTTTAATATGGACTCCGGCCCGTTTAGGGCATGGCAAAAACAAAACGAAGCTTATGTCAGCAAAGATGGGGGCGTTTCTGGGCATGATAAAAGTCAGTGGACGGGAGAAAGATGTTGCTGGATCTATCACAAGGTGAAGTTTTCCTCCTGGTGGAATGGGGAACCCAGTAAGAACGTTTGCCTTTAAAGTTAACACTTCAACGAAAACTTTTTAAGTTCCTGGTTATACTAGCAAAGTTATTTACGATGATAAAAGACAAAGAATCACACGAATCTGAAAAGTACAGAAAAGTTCACGTACGGACCCCATGCCAATCCCCAGCATTCTCTCTTATGGATTTCTGTTATGTATTCTTCCAGCATTTTCTTTTCTGACCCATCAAACTTCTCTTTATCCTGCACTTGCGTTTAGCCCAGGGCTTAAGGACACAAGCTCCTGAGCCAGATCCCTGTGGCTTCTGATGGGCTGTGGGACCCTAAACAAATAAGTTTCTTAGCCTCTCGAGGCCTCGGCTTCTCTATCTCTAAAGTAGGGATGAGGTTAACAGCTGCCTCATGGGGCCGTTCGGAAGTTTAGCTGAGAGGATGTGTCTGCTGAGATTTGCAGTGGGCACATCCGGCCCACGTGAGGCTCGGTGATTGAGAACTGTTAATATCAGGGTCCCGGTCCACGGCTCCTGCAGCCGGTGATACATCCCTCTGCAGGCACTCGTCCCACACATTCAACCGTAGATTCACAGTGCTGTCTCTTCTCTAGACCATGAATCCTTTAAAATAAGAAACTCAGTCTTAGTCAACCTTCTACCCCAGTGTCTAGCACAATGCAGGACACGTGGTGGATTCTATATCTATCTATCTATCTATCTATCTATCTATCTATCTATCTATCTATCTAGCTATCTAATGTCCATATCTATATATATCTATATATTTTTTTTGGCTACATTTGTGGTTAGAATCATGAAGCACCTATTTCGTAATGTGCTTTCTTCACTAAAAGTTCTGTTTCATAAATGTTTTCCCAGGTTGTATCAACATCATTCATTCATTCACGCTTTCATTCAATGAATGCTTATTGCACATCAGTTGCACATCAGACATTGTTCTAGGCGCTGGGGATTCGACCTTGAAAGGCACGTTTTTAACCCTCTGGCCCCATGCGGTGGGCGTTCCAGGAGGGCGAGGCAGACGACAAACACAGCGAATGAGTGTATAGTGGTGGTCAGCGCAGTCGATAAATAGAGCAGGGCCGGGGCTGGCAGAGTGTGTGGCAGGATGGAGACCTCTGAGGGGAAAAGGTCCTGTCTTATTTGAATGACTGTAGAACACTCTATGGAGCGCCGTGTCACCATCCACTCAACCTAGTAAGGGGACTCTATCTACGCAGGTACATTTGATTTTGTGCAACTGTAGAGGAGGATGGGTAACCGTAGAGGAGAAAAAATAATTTTCCTTCTTCTCTTCTAAGTTCTTTTGGCTGCTTGAATAATTCCGATGACATATAGCGGATGAACAGGAGAAGATCAAGTTTTAATAGGTGCACCTGGGGAATTCACATCAGCCCAAAAATTCCAAAGCCAGTGAAGTGAAATGAGACGCATAATTCATAGAGAGATGAAAAGAGCCTGTTGTATACTGTGCCATCTTGACACATGGGGGCACAGAGTCAAATTGGCCTTGCTGGGTTCCTCCCTGTCCAACTCACCTGGTTCATACTAAAATATGGTCATCTGTGGTGAGAGCTCCCTCTTCTGTCCAAATTCTTTTAGGCAGTTAGGGGGAAGTTCAAAGGTTTTCTTCCTGAGTCTTTTGCTTCATAGAAATAATCAGCTTAAAATAATCAATATCCTCAAAAGGGGCATATATCGGGGTGGCAAACTCTGTTCCCCTTCACAGCCTCGGGCATTTCTCCAGGCAGGGTGTAGGTGGCAGTGTGGTCTGATGCCGGTGTCACCAAACAGCAGGTGTGAGTTTGATGCTTGGCTTACAGAGTCTGAGGCAGCAGGTTTTCCAAGAGAAAAAGGAGCTTTATTCCTCGGGCCAGCCCAATGAGGAGCCCAGGGACAAGGCTCACACGGGTCTCCAACAAAGGCTTGGGGTCGGTTTTAAGGGGTGAGGGTAGCAGAAGTTATACGTATTTCTTAATGCAAATTCAGGGGGTCTGACTGGGTAGTCTTGGAAGTAAGTCAGCTACGGTTAGGGCAACAGCGGGCAGAGGAAGTCTCGTGTGGCAGAAATTGATTGATCGGTTCTGTGTGTCTCTGATTCGTTCCCTGCACCGGATCTTCCTAATTGATGGACCCCTTGCTTCTTAATGGGCTCCAGCAGAAAAAGTAGCCTCTCTCCTGCTTGGTTCTGTTGTGTTTTTGAGGTCAGCGTAGGGTTATTTAGCTGCTAACTGTCCCTGCTCAAGCCTCTGGGACCCGTCTGATCCAGCTTGGTCTGATGGCCTCTAGAGCCCGCTGTTATTGCCCAAAAGACACTTAAAACTAGAGAGAGAGAAAGAAAAAAAAAAGTGTTAGGGTCTGGTTTCAGTGTTAAGGCCTAGTTTCAACTGCAGACAATCATCCTAAAAGCATTCTTGTTTAGGGGTGAAGAAAACTCGTTGTGTCTCACATACAAAACATCCATAAAACACATGAATTGGCTTTTTGTTTAAAAATAAAGAAACAGGAAACATCTCGTGGGAGCCAGTTCTATCTTATATAGGCCCTGGAGGCAAAACATAGTGTCGCATCTGCTAAGAAAGCTGAGCCACAACATTGTGGGTTTAAGGAACTGGTTCACTAGTCGAATTAATCCTGACATAAGAGGGCAGAAATAAGGGAAAAAAATAATACTTCACATTTCCTTTTGCTCCGGTTAAGCACTCGCTGCTCTGTTTGACAATTTCGATAAGAAAACGATACTCTGCTTGCTCTTTCCGTCCGATCCATTCATCCATCTAAAATCCGTTTCCTGAGCATCTACATGTCTCGGCTCAGACAGGCAGAGAGATCGCGTCCTCACTCTGCGCAGCTTACGTTCCTATGGCGGAGCCGGCAATAAACCAATAAATACAGGATTTTAGGGGATGAGACGTGGCATGAAGAAAGCTGGGTAAGGATAGAGCTAGGGAAGCCCAGGATGTGGGGCGGAGTTTTAGAGGGAATGTTTCAGGGAAGGCTTCTCTGTGGAGATGACATTGGAGCAGAGACCCAAACAAAGATGGGGAAGGAGGTTTCATCATTCCAGGGGCCTAATACCTGTTTACATAATTCCTTAGGCTAAATCCTCTCTATTAAAACAACTTGTGTGGTTTCTATTTTCCTGTTTGGGCCAAACTGACTCCATATATTTCTCAAGACTGAGGGCTTTAGATGGGAAGATAGAATTCTGGAACCATAGTAACATGAGAACCAGGGGCTAGATTCGGTGCTTCTAGCAGCCCAGGGCCATGGACCAGTGGCAGTTTCGGGGGTGCAAAAAATAAATAAATAAATAAAACACAGAAGAAAATCAAGATTATTGAACCAATTTCTATTTCCACTGCCATTTCCCTTGCCTGCCTAGATTCCCTTGCCTGTTTAGATTTAAAATCTAAAAAGTTGAGACTTCTGTTTCTAGACAAGATGGAGTAACAGGGATTGATCCTCCCATCTGAAACAACCTATAAAATGGGCAGAAAGTATGAAATGATGGTTTTCAAGATTCTGGACATCAAGTAACAGGGCAATGATCCTATAGAGTTGGGATACAAATGAGGTGAGCCTTACAGGTACCCCAGCTTGCTGACTAAAGAGAATTTCCAGGTCGTGGTACAGAGGAGGTGGTATAGTAGAGTCTGGCCAACTGATCGAGTTGAGGAGGTAAAATTATAAGTCCAGGGACAAGGAAGCAGGTAGAGATCGTGGAATGGAATGCTGGAGAGAGAAGACCTGGAAGGAGGGGCAGAGGCGGGGCAGAAAAACACTATAGAGATTCAGAGTCCCTTTGAGTATTCGGCAGAGAACTAGTAAGTGTATGAGGTAAGGAAATGGGAGTGTAGAGATTATAGGGAACAGTATCTGGAAAGATACCTGTGTGAGCAGGGCTAAGGACAGTGCTTGTTGTCACCAGCCAGAATGGTCCTAATTCATAGGGCATTGGTAGAGTACACAGAAGAATCTTACCTCAGTCATGGGAAATAATTAGACACTGCTCAACACAGCTCTGGGTCTACGTAAGAAGTCCTCATAGCAATATCTGAAACGATCGAACTCTTTTTAAATGATTTGAATGCATTCTAGAACAAAGCTCAAGAATATTTGTAGGAATATAAAAAGATTCAGCAGCCAACAAGGTAAAATTCACAAGGCATGGCGTACAACCAAAAAAATGACCAGGCATGAGAAGAATTAGAAAAATACAGCCCATAATAGGGAGAAAAAGAAATCAATTGAACTGCCATGGAGGTTGGAATTAGCAAAGAGGAATATTAAAATAGTTACTATAACTATATTTCATACATTCAATGTGTTAAGTAGAGACACGTAAGATGTAAAAAAAGATGCAAAACGAAGTTCTAGAGATGAAAACTACAAGATGTAAAATGAAAAACACACTGGATGTGATTAACAACAGATTAGACATTGAAGAAGAAAAATATTAGGATCAATAGAAACTATCCAAAATGACATACAGAGAGAAAAGAGAGTAAATAAAAGAGAATTGTAGGCCAGCCCAAAGAAATCTAATGGATGTGTAATTGAAGAACTTGAGAATAAAAAGAAAAAAAATATTTGAAAAAAGAGTGGCTAATTATTTTCCAAATTTGACAAAAGCTATAAACCTACAGACCTAAGAAACTCCACGAATCCCAAGAGCACCAAGGGTTTGAAGAAAACGACACTAAAATGCATCCGATTAAATTCATCAAAACCAGTGATAAAGAAAAAAGTCTTAAAAGCAGCCAGAGGAAAAAAGACATGTTAGGCATAGAGAGACGAAGATCAAGGTGATGGCAGACTTGTCACTGGAAACAATACAAGTCAGATGACAGTGGACCAGCCTCTTAAAGCATTACAAGGAAAAAGATGTCAATCTAGGAGTCTGTCCCTAGCAAAAATACCTTTCAAAAAAATGAAGGCAAAATGAAGACTTTAGAAGATATGAAAGTGGACAGACTCGATCACCGGCAGACCTGCACTATAAAGTTAAAAGTTAAAGGTCACCTGTCAAGCAGAAGGATGCTGCCAGACGGAAATGGGCATTTACGCAAAAGGATGAAGGGCATCAGAAGGGGTACACGCATAAACATGTGGGTAAAGATTTAATAGTTCCTTCTTATTATTTAAATATCTTCACAAAATAATTGTCTGTTTAAAGAAAAGTTATATCGATATATTATGGGATTCAGATCATGTGTAAAAGTAAAAGTTTGTATAGAGGCCCTAACCGGTTAAAGATTGGGAGGGAAGACATGGAAGGTTCTTAACCATACATGAAATGGTATAATATCACTTGAAGATCAGCTGTGAAAAACTGCATAAGACATATCTGTGTCTTATATTGATATGTGATATATCATAAATGCACAATATAAGAAACGGTCATGATATATCTATATTTATATCCTATATCATGTCTCTTATCATATATATGATGTAAACCCCATAGCAACCACGAAAATAATGAAACACGAAATTATAGAAAACAATGCACTAAAGGAGATAAAAAAAAATCTTAAGAACATCTCGGTTAAGCCAGTAGAAGGCAGAAAAAGGGGAAAACGCCAACCAAGAACAGATACGGCAACAGAAAACATGTTGTTTTCTGTTACGTGTACATAACAACGCATGTTATATGTGTTGAATTACCTCTCAGCCAGCACCCAAAGTGATACTTATTGATCTTTAAATTTTTAATGGTGTCGATTTTCGAAACACATAGTAGCTACAGGAGAAGAGGCTATGACATGGGATTGGGAATTTCAGAGAAGCTGTAGTTTGGTGTAAAACAAGCATCCTCGTGACTTAGTCAAGGTCAACCAAGCTTTATCTCTTTTCACTGACATAAGTGATCGTTTTTGGTATTAACTCAGCTTTAATAACACTAAAGCCTTCCAAATACACATCATTTGTTACACTTGACAGTTCCGTTGTTTTATGATGAGATTAAGCTCCCCCTGTGATACACGCCTCCTGTATTCATTTAGTTTTACAAGCTTCAAATAAAAATTTGTTGAAAAGCATCATTTTAACTTCCTCCTCCCTGTAGTGAATAAATCACAGTGGAGCTTAAAAGACATGCCAGTCTGGGGAACAAAAGTGCTTTTGTGTTTGGATTTACATTCCCAGCATTATCTAATTCTAATAGCTGCTTGCATTTATATTTGCATCCTTAATATTTGGGGGAGATTTTTATAGAACAAAACCAAAGCCTTCGTTTCACCTTGGCTTCGAGAAGGAAGAAACGGGAGGGAAAAAACCCCCAAAACAACACCTCTAGCCAAACCGTAAGTTCCTCTGAAATTCACACTCTGTGCAAAGTGAAAAAAAACCCTGGCATAGAGATTCCATTTTACTCTTCCCTGTTCCCGCGGCAACGGTGTTCGAGAATCAAAGACCTAAGTCTGCCAGAAAGGAATCTCGGCGGTCCGGCCGTCTTAGCATCCTGAGAAATGGTTCAACTCTCTTATTTTCCTGGTGACAGAAAGCAAAATCCCCCCCCGCCCCAGGTGTTCGCGGGTTCTCTCATCTCTAGCTAGGTACCTGAGCCTTTTTGTGTTATGAGTAATGATGAGATTTGATGTTCTAACAGTGAACCTGGCAGAAATTTACTCGCGAGCCAGAAATACCTCTCAACCACTGTAGAAGTGATATATGTCGATGAGATCTCCTCCACCTGTCAGGCGAATGAGTTGAGAGAAAAAGACACAGGTCAGTGTGGGTTAGTTTGGAAAGAATTTAGGGTTTTTTTAATTTTTTTTTTTTTTATTTTCAAGCAAAGGAAGAGAGTCTTTCGGAATAGCAGCCGAGCTTGAGAGAAACGAGTATGTGAAGAAGTACGTTGTGAATGTCATGTCGTTTGTTTCCAACAAGCTTTTGGTTAACAAATATTTTTTTGGCTATCGAACTAGTGTTGTATTGAACGCGACAGCATCTGAGACCAGGCCAGTAGGCGTTACTTGGAAGAGCCCCCTGAGGTCTGGTGTGGTGGTGGTGACCATGGTCCTTCTTTTAGTTTAAAGAGCTCTGGGCACTGCCAGGGTCATTGGCTCTGGGAGGACTCACGTCCTGGGGACAGTTCCCTAGACAGATATCTGACCTCTCAAATTGGCCTCATCCTGGCCTCGCGCCTCTGTCACCTCCTCTTGGCAGTTGCTCTTTGGAGGTGTCTTTCCACACGGGAAATCCCAGGACTGTCCTCCCTGGCCCAGTCCGATTCCATCTGCCCTTTATCCTGGAGGAAAGGACCCCACCCTTTGCTGCCACCCTGGCTTAATGCGAATGTCCCCTCCCTGTGAATTTCCAGGCGATGGCAGTGGAAACATTTCAGGATAAGTGGGGAGTTAGTTAGACGTCCCTGCTCAGATGGCCAGCTTGAATCTTCCCTCCTTCTATTTCGGCCCTGTGGGTAATTATTTAGTTGTGAGCGTTCGCACTAGACCTGGAGCTCCCGGTAGGCAGTCACGTGTCAGTGCAAAGGACACACAGTCAGGGGTCTGGCAGCCGGCAGCAGCGTCTTTAGCCCTGTAATTCTGAGCGATTTTCTGAACCTGATTTTCCACTCGGGCCGAGCAGAGATGAGCAGGCCCTGTGACGAGGGGTTGTTTTAAGGGGCGAACGAAATAAGGCGTGTGCCTGGGACACAGAGGCCGCCCAGCAAGTGCCAGTTCTCCCTGGTCTTCGAGGGTAAGGCACGCCTCTCGCTTACCCTGTCGCCCCTGCTCTTGGAACGCTGTGAGCGCTCAGGAAAATACATCGGCTCAAGGCATGCAGTGCCAGCAAAAAAGAATTGTTCAACGTCGTCAGTTTTTAAGAGTATTTTAAGCGGAGGAGTCCCCTTTCCGAGGCTCCGGCAAGCAAAGGAAGAGAGTCATGGACAGGGAAGAGCGGGCCCCTGCGCGGGTCCCGCGTGGATGCTGGCACCGGCGGGGGTGAGGTCGGTCCCCGCCAGGGAGAAGCGGGGGCCTCGCCAAGCCGCAGCCGCCGGCAGAGGGCGCCCCGGGCCCGCCGAGCGCGCGGCGCTGGGGCTGGGGCGCTCGCGGAGCGCGGGGCACAGGCTGCAGCCCAGCGTCGGCCGCAGCCCTGGACGCGCCCGCGATCCGGGCGCAGCGCGCAGCCAGCGCCCTGGGGGCGCCCGGGAGCGGAGCCCGGCCCGCGCGCGGTGAGTAGGGTCATCGGCGGGGACCGCTCGCCCTATTGGGGGCATCGGGAGGCAGCGCAGGTCGGACGGGGGCGGGCTAGTCCAGGGGTAGGTGTGCGTGGGGAAGTGGGCAGGGTCCCGGCTCGCGCTGGTCTTGGGGAGGGGCTTGGGGGCCGCCGCAAGAGGCGCCAGATGTCGGGCTGAGCTTCGCTTTCGCGCGACTCGGACTCCCTGGAGGTTCCCGCGTCGGGATTTGTCTCGCAGCCCCGTCGCGCGCTGTCCGCGGGTCTGGGGGCCCCGGGGTCGCCGGGGTCACCCGGCGCGGGCGAGCGCTCCCCCGGGCGTCGTCCTCCGCCCCTTCCAGCCGCGGCACCATCCACAGGAACCACGTGCGGCTGTCGCCCGCAACTCCGCTCGTCAAGCGAAGCCCGCCCCCAGGGCAGGGGAGGGGACGCGGGGGCGGGGTGGGCTGTGCCCCGCGGGGACCCGGGCGGCCCGTGCGCCCGCCGCTGCCAGCTCTGCTCTTGCGGGCGCCTGGGAGGCAGCGAGCGATTCTGCGAGAAGGCGCGGGGCGCTGCCGGGACGGGCCAGGGGCCGCCCCGGGGGCGCCGGGCCCTCGGCTCCGGGAGTAGGGACGTAGAGGAGGGAAGCCGCCCGAGTGACTAGTTCTGGAGGGGCCCTCCCCAGGGAGGCGCTGAGCTACCCGCGGTCCTCCTCCTGGGTCTCGTCTGTCTTCAGCCATCTCTAGCCCTTCGAGGCGGTGGGGCCGCGCCGGCTCCCTGGGGGTCCCGGCCCGGGATCCTTTTCCCAAACCCGCCCCCGCGACTTCTGAGCCTCGGGAGCCGACCCCGGGGTGCGCGCGCCGGGCGGGACTCGAGCGCGCGTCCCGGGCGTTGCGGAGCTGCGGCGCCTCGCGGAGCCTGCTCCCTCCCGGAGCTCCAGGGGCTCTGAGACAGACACCCCCGAGGCAAGGTAGGCGGGTCGGACGAACGGAATTGGATTGGGCTGGACAGGAGTAAAAGCGCAGTCTGCTCAAGTCTTGGCGACCTCTGCTTTCTCTTTGCTTTTTAGGGCGTTTGGGGAACTGCTGGGGAGCCAGGGGTTTGGATGTATTTTCAGCGGCGTCTCGGCCCTGAGATGTGACTACGACTGACTAGCTCGGCAGAGGCCGCCAGTCTCTGGACTGATAACCTTAGAATATGCTAAAGAGCCGGTGCTTCCCATGGGGGAATCGAAGGGCCAGCCAGCCGGTCACAGCGACACCGACCTGGAGCAAGGGAGACAGCAGGCAGTTGTAGAAAGCAAGAGGGACCGTCCAAGCGGCCGACTTGGATGCCGGGGGCAGGGACTTGGATGCCGAGGGCAGGCTCCTGCGCGCCATCGCGGCAGCCCTAGGCTGGAGCGCTGGTGACGTCCTGCCCCCGGCGGAGCGAGCGGGGACGCGCCACGCCACGCGCTGCCTGGGGAGTGAGGACCGCTGCGCGTCTGACTGACCCCCAGTCCCTGCTTGGGAACCCAAGGGGTGCCAGAGCCCCCTATGTGCTGTCCCCCCAGGGAAGATGAAGACTCTGAACGCGTCCACCGTGGGCAGGGCCGGGCTGGTGGTGGAAAGGAGCTTCTCCGTCCGCATCCTCGCAGCCTGCTTCCTGTCGCTGCTCATCCTGTCCACGCTCCTGGGGAACACGCTGGTCTGCGCCGCCGTCATCAGGTTCCGACACCTGCGTTCCAAGGTGACCAACTTCTTCGTCATCTCTTTGGCCGTGTCGGATCTCTTGGTGGCTGTCTTGGTCATGCCCTGGAAAGCAGTGGCCGAGATCGCTGGCTTCTGGCCCTTCGGGTCCTTCTGTAACATCTGGGTGGCCTTTGACATCATGTGCTCCACCGCGTCCATCCTCAACCTCTGTGTGATCAGCGTGGACAGGTACTGGGCCATCTCCAGCCCCTTCCGGTATGAGAGGAAGATGACCCCCAAGGCAGCCTTCATTCTGATCGGTGTGGCATGGACTTTGTCTGTGCTCATCTCATTCATCCCCGTGCAGCTCAGCTGGCACAAGGCGAAACCCATAAGCCCCTCCGATACGAATGCCACCTCCCTGGGTGAGCCCACCGACGACTGTGATTCCAGCCTGAGCAGGACCTATGCCATCTCGTCTTCCCTGATAAGCTTTTACATCCCCGTGGCCATCATGATTGTGACCTACACCAGGATCTACAGGATCGCCCAGAAACAGATTCGGCGCATCTCGGCCTTGGAGAGGGCAGCGGTCCACGCCAAGAGCTGCCAGACCACCACAGGGAACGGCAAGCCCGTGGAGTGCTCCCAACCAGAAAGCTCCTTTAAGATGTCCTTCAAAAGAGAGACCAAGGTTCTGAAGACACTGTCCGTGATCATGGGCGTGTTCGTGTGCTGCTGGCTCCCTTTCTTCATCTTGAACTGCATGGTCCCCTTCTGTGGGGCTGGGGAGACCAAGCCTTTCTGCATCGATGCCATCACCTTCGATGTGTTCGTGTGGTTTGGGTGGGCTAATTCCTCCCTGAACCCCATCATTTACGCCTTTAATGCTGATTTTCGGAAGGCATTTTCAACCCTCTTAGGATGCTACAGACTTTGCCCTACGACGAATAACGCCATCGAGACGGTCAGCATCCATAACAATGGGGCTGTGGTGTTTTCCAGCCATCACGAGCCACGGGGGTCCATCTCCAAGGACTGCAACCTGTACCTGATCCCACACGCCGTGGGCCCCTCAGAGGACCTGAAGGAGGAGGAGGCAGGTGGAGGGGCCAAGCCCTTGGAGAAGCTGTCCCCGGCCCTGTCTGTCATTTTGGACTATGACACTGATGTCTCTCTAGAAAAGATCCAGCCCATGACACAGAATGGACAGCACCCGACCTGAACTCTGAGATGAATCTTGCCAGCCACGTTCATCTCGAAACCTGGTGGAGAGCTCTCTGGGGCTTGCCCTTGAGAAACCGAAGCGTGGTGAGACTCGGGGGTGTCAGAGGGAGCCCCCCCCACCACCACCTCGCTGCTTTTTCTCAACACACAAAAAACTATATTTTAAAATCCATCCCTGTGTGTTTTCTGTGTTGTTCATAGTGAATCAGAGGCACACACGTGAAACGAACATTCACAAGGGGACATGTCTTTGGCTCCAAAATGATTTTTAGAAACCGATTCTTAGGACTTAAAAAAAAAAAAAATAGGGCAAAGAATCAGCAATGAACAGCTTCACTTAAAAAGTAAACCTTTCTGGGAAGGAAATGAGAAGGGTTGAGTTTGCTGTGTACAAACAGGTGCTAACACTGGCCAGAGCAAAATTTTCAGATTGTAAAGGTAGGTGCATGCTTTCATAAATCATTTCTAAAAAGTAATTGAGCCTTACAGTCCGAATAAGATTGTTTTTTTCAGAATCGAGAGCTGCTTCGTGGATATTAGTTTTATTTATTTATTGTATTATATGGATATTTTTAATTTATTATAATGAATCTATATTTATCATATTTAATAGGATAAGCTAATGAGTTAACTGAGACTTTACAATCACATATTCGTCCATGTAACTAGCACTTTATAAGCCAATGAAACAAACACACAGACTCTGAAATCCTGAATCCTCCTGTGCAAATTCCAGAAACACAGTAGAGATGGGTAGGAAATGAGTTGTGATCATTCCTTAAAATTCATTGGCATAAATAAAGACAAGGTGAGTATGGACAAATGCCGTGAATGTTTTTCCCCTCTAAAATGATTTTGAAAACCTTTAAAAAGCATAGCTACTGTTGAGTTCAGCCGTTTTTAAATAACCAACACTTTCCAAGGAGAATGATTTGCAGTTCTGTAAATATCTTAAATAAAAGCCAGCTTAAGAAGACTCCAACTCGAAATGTATGGTCTTAAGTGGTCATAAAAAGTAGATGCCACTTTGTATTTATGTAAAATAACCAGCCCTGTCTGTCTTTTCTCGTTCCACATGTCAGATAGCTTTTCTGAACCAAACAGATGGCTGTCCTGGTCAGATATGTGAAGACAGCGAGTTTCCTTAATTCTTATGTCACAGCCATCTCACCCATGGGCAAAGGTCAAATCCTGCGCCTACATCTTGCCAGGTACCAAGCTAAGGCAAGGCTCCTTTTGCAGTACGTTAATCTGAACTTAGAATCGATTTTTTTTTTTTTAAAGTCTAAATGTTAATAGCATACTAAGTAATGAATAGTGCCTCATTATCCTCCTTGAGAAAGACACTTCCGTCGGGAAAAAAAAACAGGACACCTCTTCTCTTAAGGTGTGTTAAGCGCTCCAAAGCCATGAGTATCTGTTTTGACACATGCTAACCCTTTCTCTGTGCTTCAGACTCATGCCCTATGTCATCACCTGGACTGTAAGAAAGATATTATAATCTCCCTTGTGAAATACTGATTCATGTGGGGCATTTCAAGAGAACTTCTTTGAAACGTTTACAAAGTTTTCTTGTGGATGGATAAGCAATTTACTTCACTTTTAGATGAAGTGGGTGACCAGGAAGAAATCTGCTGAAAAGCATCTCCGGCATCGGGGCTCTGTTATTTATGCGTTGTGAATGCTTTCTTAATTTTATTGCCTGTATGCTTTCTTATATATAATAAAATTATTTTGTGAACTCAAATCAACCCTGAATGAGCCATCTTACATTTGTTTTTGTTTTTGTTTTTTTTAAACTAAGATATTTCAGACCTACAAGTAAGAAAACCTTTTCAAGGCTATGTTACTTTTCTTCTTTTTAGTGGAACTTTTTCCTGTTATGTATGTTACATGTTGCCTTTGAATATTTAAAACAGGAAATATTTTTCATTTGGGCTATCTACTCTTGTTTTCCTTCTGTCTTAAAGACATTTTTCTTTAAAGAAACCCTTCTTTACTTGAGCAATTACTCTACTTTTCATTTCGCAGATTGGAAAGTTTCCTAAAATCTCTGCTTTTTCATTCAAGGAGCCAAGGGACTTTAAATAATGTAAAAACTACAGAAAAGACTGTAGCTCGCTCTTGGGTTATTTTGGACTTTCGGTTTATGGAAGCCACTGTGTGTGTAGTGTTTAACAGTAAAATAAAATAGGAATTTGTTTCTGGAGAAAATATACAGGTTGTAATGCTGGGCTTATAAAAATATCTTACAGGGAACTTCATTGATCTTGCTAAACCTGCTTAGTGAGTGTGCTAACTCCCGTTTATTTTTTTTCATCCTGGAGAAGGAGAGTGACCGAATAGCAGATGAGATAGAAATTAAGGGTTAGGTTTATAATTTGGAACATCACACAACAGATGGTGTCTTTTTAAACTCTACATTTGCCATCCCCAGGCTTTGGCATATAATGAACATGTTAAGAATGAACACCCATAAAGCACGATGCCCT
Organism: Pteropus medius; assembly: GCF_902729225.1. Taxonomy (NCBI): domain Eukaryota; kingdom Metazoa; phylum Chordata; class Mammalia; order Chiroptera; family Pteropodidae; genus Pteropus; species Pteropus medius. The sequence continues at coordinate 12,298,310 of NW_024340699.1, read as the reverse complement.
TTCTTTCTGCTTTATAACTTTCTGGATATCTTTATTCTCTGAGGTTTAATGTGCTTTAATTAGAAGTCCAGCAACGCCAGCTACGATGTTCAGAGTTGTCATTGTGCAACCAATGACACGTGGCACAGAAGCTTTCGCCATTTATTTTGTTGGCAGAGAGTGAAAAATAAGTGATGTATCTAGAAGTTATATTAAATAATTATAAAGTTCCATATGGACAGGGCTGTGCTTGGGGTTCCAGGCGTGTTAAGCTGATAAAGGGCATCTTAGGAAATGTGAAGTTTACCGAAGAAATCTTGCAGAGAGTTTAATTTACAACCATAAAAGCAGAATGACAAATGTGACTTTCATTTCGTTTTTAACTCTCGTCTCGATGTTCCCCAGGCCTGCACCGGCAGCATTTCAGCTTAATTCCTGTACCCTCTAAGAGCCAGTTCACATGTGGGGGCCTGGAGCACAGAAAGCACAGGCTTTGTTTTAGACAGACATAAGTTAACCAGGCAGCTGCCACTTGCAAGCTGTGTGAGAGTCAGCCAATGTCTGGACCTCTCTGAGCATGTCCGCCCATTCATGAAGTGGAAACAGACATGCAGGTTCTTGTGAGGGTTTCAGTGAAGCTCATGTCTGCAAAGGCACTGAGCTGTTTGCTGGCTCTTGGCAGGGTCTCTGCTTTGAAGGGGTTGATGACTTAATGTTTGCCGCCTTAGTAATGAGCTGCTGTGCGTTTGACTTCTCACGCGTTTGGTTGAAGCAAACGGAAATGGCGTTTGAGCACAGATGTTCTCGTGGACACCATTTTCTGTGGCTGTGGTTTCCGGTATTCCAGAAGCAAGTGGCTTTTTATACCTGTGTGGTTAGGACAAGTGCCTTAATGTACCGTTGGATGCTGACAAACTAAACCTGTTCACAGGGTTTTCGTCTGTGAAATATACTCGCCTTGAGGAATCTGTTTCAGGAATGATGAGTTGATAGCTCTGGGCTGTTAAAACTAGGGCCTGTGGCTCTGCTGGTTGCTGTGGTCATTGGAGGGAGGTGACCCAGTGATCATGACATTGAAGCAGTTGGTGTATGGGTTGGCTGCACCTCTGTGGATTTCTCTGAGATCTGGATAGAAACACGGCATGCCAACCTGCTTGTTTCTATAGAAGGGTGAGGCTGATGAGCGTTACAGCACAGAGAACCTCCCTAAGATTTTGTCACCGGGCCGGTCTAGTCACGGCACCTTCTGTCACATTAGGAACTTCTATGTGATGCACAGAGTTTTTAAAAAGCAGCATTTGGTCTTGAGCCCGTTACATCATTCAAGATTTGAGAGTTGTAATTTAAATAGTATTAGAGGCTCAAGAATAATCTCTGATTTAAAAGGGTTTAGCTTCTTAATCACTATGAGAAAATGTATAAAACCAGTTAAATTTGTTCTCGTGCTCGTAGAATAGATCCCGTACCAGCTCTCCAAACCAGTGAATGTTTCAGCCATTGAGAAGGCCCTTGCCCGAGCTATGTGCTCAGGAGTGAGCACACCTCTCATGCCTCCATGAGCAGAAATGCCAGCAAAGTGGCAGGTGGTAGTGGGTTTTAGGAGGACTGGATTGTAGGGCAGAGGTTTTTTTTTTTATTTCATTTAAAAGCTAAATGATAAATAGCTTAGATAAGCCACATTCTCTGAAGATAAGGGGCTTAGGAAGAGGATTTTAAAGGTATATTTTGGCTTGGTGAGACCGGATATGAGATCCATTGTGGCAATTTATAAAATGCAAATATGACTCTGTTATGACTTGCTTAACACTCTTCAGTGACTCCCAGTCACTTTCAGGGAAAAGAAAATCAAGTTCGTGCCCGGCCCTCCACTCCACGGTCAGGCCCCGAGATCTCTCTCTCCAGATTGCGAGCATTTGGAGAGGAAAAGCTGTCTTGGTTTTTCCTTCTCTCTAAACATCCAGCCCAAGGCCAGGCTCCCAGGGGTCACTCATCCATCCTTCGTTGGACGAATGAAAGAATGGACAAGTCACGGAGGGAATGCTGGAGCTGGGGTGTTAGTGAAGTTCATTGCTGGGGTGGTGGGTGCATGTGTGTGGGTCTGTCAGGCTCTCTCTGACGTCTCTGGGCACCTTCTCCACGTGGTCTCTAAGGGCCGCCGTCCCCAGGGGTGGGACACGGTTGTACAGAGGTCATTGTGCACGCGCGTGCACGCACACACACGTTTATCTGTGTCATGGATGCCATTTGCAGTCCGTAACCTCTTGTGAGCACGTTCTATGATTCGGGCCATGTGCTGGATGTAGAAATGGATCAGATACCAACCTGACTCCAACGTTAAAGCTTAAAGGGGAGCTGTACGTGCAAACAGACCACCGCCCAAGAATGTTTAGAAATGGAATGCGTGGAGAGAAAAACGTTTTCCTCCACAGAACGGGAAGAGCTCCCAGCAGCCGCCTCCCTGGCGCCGTGCCGAGCACTGCCCGTTCATGACCTCATCCCACCGTCACGCCCGCCCGACAAGATGGGCACCATTGCCATCGTGCCCACTTCACAGATCAAACTTGTGACTGTCCAGAGAGGGCACATCATGCATCCAAGGTCACACAGCTGGCAACCCATGGGCGGGTCTGAATCGGAGTCTGCCATCAAAGCTTCCCCTTTTGGTCATGAACCTGTTCTGTTTACCAGAAACTAGTCTTAGCAGAGTGAGTAACGTGCTAAGAGGGATTCCGCGTCACCTCAAATACTGCTGGGTTAAACATGCTTTTCATTGTCGGCATTTTCAGTCCACTACCCAGGGTCAAACATCAGCGAGACTGAAGTGGGTCATCTTTGAGCAGTGACGACAGGGGATCCGGATCTTTGGATAGAGCCCAAGGTGGAAGCCAGGAAGACGTTTATTGTTCCAAAACACGACCCTGTGGGGTTCAAAGATAACGGAAGGGAAGACGACTTATTCAAGGGTTGAAATGCTCCACGTTCAGGGATCAGTTTGACGGGGGGGCACTTAGTTTAATCCAGCAAACATTTACCTACACCTGCCTGGCACTCCATGTTGGGAGGTGGGGTGAGGGAGGAGGGGTGAGGGGAAGGAAGTGAGGACTGAGAGTGTGGGGGGCACTGGTTGGGGGAGGAGGTGTGTAGGTGGGCTTGAGGGATGGACAGGAGTTTGGCAGAAACAGACAGGGAGTGAGAACGGCTGATGCAGGCAGTCTAGCACCTGCCAGCCTAAGGGAGGGGAGTGGCCGCTGGATCCGTTTCCTGGATACAGGACTTGGAGTCGGGATGAATTCAAACACACCAGAAGTTTTGGTCCCAATGAGGTCCAGCAGGCTGTCAAATTAATTGCATGGGGGTGGTCTCCGCTGTCCGCAGAGACCTTGTTCAGAGCCTCTGGATAACCAATCCTAGGGGAAGGTGATAATCGTTGGGTGCCCCCCCCCCACCCTGACATCCTCCCTGCAGCCGTGGCACCTGTTTGCTGCTCTCCAAGAGACTCTGCAGGTCTCAAATACCCAGCAGTATTTGAGGCGACGCTTTGCTCCTCTTCCGATAGAGACACCTCCATCCTGTCGTCTCCATCTGTTTGAGCCTCGTCTCAGGTGTCAGCCTCACTGGCTCTTCCTTCCTCAGGCTGGAGGCCACCTGCAGCCACCTGTGGCGGCCACATCACCTGTTTCTCAGGGGTGTCCTTCACAACATGCACGGCACAGCCTGGCACACAGGAGGTGCCCAGGTTAATACAGTTTTTAAATGAACGGGTGAATTGATAACTTTATGAAAGGTTCAGGTAGCTGCTTGCTTACATACCTTAATTTTCACTGCGGGGTCGGCCCTGTTATAAGAGCCTATTTTCTCTGCTCGCTTAGGTTTCTTCATCACCGATGCGTTTGCAGGGAAACAATTGAAACAGGACAGAAATGGCAAACTCAGGCTCTCATATCAAATCAACGTGCCTGGATAACGAGCCATCAACCCTCTCACACGGGGGAGAGAAGCAGTGTCAACCAAATGTCACCAGTGTGTTCTGAGATTATCTAGCCACATGCATGCTGCTTCGAGACTGAGTTTTTAGGTCAGATGTATTTAGCATTATAAACATGTTGATTGTAATTAGGATAAGGTCCGATGCTGCTTTAACCCACATTACTGCTTGCTGTTAATGGGGGGTGGGCAGCGTTAAACAGGAGTGGGGTGCGGGGGCGTGCGGCAGCGCCTCGCTAATCCTGCCGAAACAGATGTGAGTTTTCTCCAGCCTTATGGTTGGGTCGCTGTTCCTGTCTGTTAAGAGGGAGGATTAGAGAGCATCCACTTTGAGAGGGGACCAGGGGCAGTACATGGACATTGTGTTTAAAAAGGCGGGTCATGATGCTTTCAAGGCAGACGCCGATTTTGATGTCGTTTTTAGAAAGCATCCATCACACCCGTATTGCAATGAAAGCTTATTTGCTTGCTCGTGGGACCGTGTGATTTGGCATGCATACACGCTGGTAGGGCTCTGTCAAGGAGAGCGGCAGAACCCCAAGGTGGGGGACAGGAAACAGAGCGCTCCGGGCTCCAGGACCGTAATTCGATATGGCTAATTGGGAGAGGAATTTGCTAGTAACAACCAAACTTCCAACCGTGCACAGAATTCAACCTATTGGTTCCACTTCTGGGACTCTGGCTTCCATCCACCGTCACCTGCGTGCTCAGAGGGTGCCACCTTGCTTGTAAAAGCCCTCTGGAGACAGCCCAGGGGTCCAGCAGCAGGGGATGAATAAGATGGGAGGGGAGGTGTCCACAGTACCTGTGAGTTAAAAAGAGGTGGATCCATTCGCACTGTTACGGAAGGACTTCGATGAGGTGCACAGGCAAGTGACAAAACAGTATGGACGATACGACCCCTTTCATTTGAAATAGTGTTAAGAAGTGTATATATTTTTATGTAAGGACTTAGACAAAGATGTGGGAAGATGCCCACCTCCCTGAGAATAGCGATGTCTCTGCCGAGCGGGCGGGTTTCACTTTCGATTCTATGTGATCCTTGCTTTTGACAGGTGGCTCGTGTTCATGTATGTTGCATAGGTAACATGACAGTTGTTAAGGAAGCTTGCTGAACTGGGCGGTAGGCAAATAGAGCCTTAGCTGTGGTTCTGGGAGTGGGGCGGGGGGTGGGGCTTGGGCTCATCCTTGAAAGAATGAGCAGTAAGTGGACACCTTACGTGCTCAGGTGCCCAGGTGTAAAGTCGCGGGCTGGACAGCAGCGCCTGGTCTGGGCCAGGGCAGGACTGGCCTGCAGGAGCTCAGAGGGGCGCCGTGGGAACTCCTGGCAGCCTGCTCCAAAGCCCTTTCCCCCAAGACAGGACCCTCCTCCACTGCCCAGGGGCCTGCATTTCCTCACCCAGAAGGTCTTTTTTACTGAGTTTCCACTGTTTGGAATAATTATGTTGGTCAAATGCATCTCATTTAGTAAACAATAGGCTGTGTGGCCTTGAGATGGGTTAAAGCATTTTGTCTGTTCTGTTTGAGGGAAATGGTGAAAAACATTCAAAGTGGGGTCCTCGGGGACCCCAGGTTGGGGGTCATTAGTGAGAGCCCATCTGAAGTCCCCCGGAGGGACAAGAAGCATCTCTTTGCTGGGCCCAGGACTGTTTTAAGTCCTTCACTGGCCTACCTGTGGGGTCCCAGGGCCATCACAGCGAACATATTAAAATGCCCTCCCATCCCTCGTAAATATAATTTTATTGCCACGGAAATAAGGATTTTCAATGTTGTTCTGAAATTATTCATCGTTTCAGTTTTGCGGTTCCTTAAACATGCTTTGGAACCAAGGCGTTTCCCCCCGTCCCGTCTCAGATATTTGCGGGGCGCCTTGGTGAAAGCTCAGAGCCCGAGGCACCTCTGACATCCCTTGGCCCTGAACGAGCTACAGCGAGAATTTTCTCCAAGTTTCGGGAGAGGACGCTGTCTCTTCCCTCTGTGAGCCTTACCCTCGAGCGAGGCCGAGGTCGTCACCCACCTGTGCACGCGCCCCCTCGAAAAGGCAGTCTACACCGCGGTGCAAACCGCTTCGGATATCTCGGGGACCGAGAAACGCCCCAGCGTTTGTTCTTAGGGAGGCTTTCGAATTCTATGATGCTCGTCGTTGCCGTCGATATCACCTGCATGCGCGGTATCTTTATGTTTCATGCTCCCGCAGGCTCGTTTAGATATTCCCAGAGGATAGAGATGGAGGCTTCGGGGGGCGGATTCGAAGCGTGAGGATGGAAGGGTGGGATTGAAAGGGAGGAGGCGTCCTCATCGTGGCTCTTATTCTAGGAAGACGAAGAAATTCGAGTGTGGAGCCTGAGATTCTGGCACCTGAGCGAGACGAGAGCGGCGAGTCATGTGCAGAGGGGGTGATGCCGAGGCCAGACGCGGTCCAGAAAAGCGGCCGATCGTCACGTGTAGACACGGGCTGTTCTGTTGAGACCTTAAGTTACTTCAGATGCAGCTCGTGTGACACAGGATCTTTGGGGGCCTGTTCAGAGCCCCAGTTCACGTCAACGGCCGAACGCTTTGGAGAGACGGAGCTTACGTGTCACAGACCTCTGCTCAGAGTCCCTCAGGCTTCACAGTGACCAACAGTGAGGAGTAGGTGGCCAGCTTTATTTCTTGTCTTTCACCCTGACGGTCACCTACAGATGTACACTTGACAGAGTCCAGAGGCGACAGAGAAGGAGGTGGGAGGGGCTGGCAGAGGAGAGAGCTTGTGAGTGGTCAGGAAGTACCGACATCTCACGTTTTTACAATAAAAATGTCACTTTAGAATCATTTTAGATTTACAGAGCAATCGCCAAGGTAGTTCTGAGAGGTCCCCTACCCCCCCCACACACCGTTTTTTCTGTTGTCACCCTCTTACTTAGTCTGGTCACAAGTCATGAACGAATATGACCAGATTCTTATTTACTAAAATCCATAGTTTACTTGGATTTCTTTAGAGTTTACCTAATGTCCACTTTCTCTCCCAGGACCCCCTCCAGGGTGCCGTGTTCACCTGTCATCGCGTCGCCGTAGGCTCTTCCCGGCTGCGACAGCCTCTCGCTCCCCTCTCGTTTGTGTCGCTCTGTCGATTTGGAGGAGGACTGCTCAGGTGTTCTGTAGCCCGTTCCTCAGCTGAGATGTGTCTGTTTTTCCTCACTCGTTTCCAAAGTGACTGAGGTCAGCCCCTTTTCCCTCTGCCCTCTTCCGTGAGGTTATGCCACACGTTTATCATACAGTTTAATCCTTTGTCACAGTCTGATTCCATTTCGGGCGCCTCTGACCTCTTAAACGATTTTAAAAAATCCGTAAGTTAAGATACACTCTTTGTGTTTCGTTCAGGGGGGCTTGAGAAATACATCACATCTTGTACCTAGCGTTACGGTGTCATAAAGAATAGTTTCACCGCCCTCCAAATGTCCCCTGTGCTCTCTCTATTCAGCCCTCCCCCTGCCACGCTCCCTGCCACCACTGACGTGTTTACTTTCTAGTTTTGCCTTTTGCAGAACGTCATACGAATGCAGCCATTTCAGATGGCTGCTCCTGCTTATTGAAAGGATTCTTGGTTGCTTTCGGTTTGGGGTGGTTAGGAAAAAAGCTGCTATGATTTGCACACAAGTTTTTGTGCAGATGTAAGTTTTCAAGTCGGCTGGGTAAATACTCAGGAGAGCAGTTGTTCATCGAACTCCTAGGATGAGTTAGGGATTGTTCCTTCTGCTTCTAATTTCTAAAAGAGACGGAAAGGCCTCGTTTCTTGCTTAAATGTTTGATAGACTTCACCAGTGAAACCAGTGCTTGCTTTTCTTAGAAGGTTATTAATTATTGATTTGGTTTCTCTACTCGATGTAGGGTTATTTGGTTATCTCTTTTTCCTTGTATGAGTTTGGTAGTTTTTATCTTTCAAGAAACTGGTCCATTTCATCTAGGTTATCAAATTTGGAGCACAGAGTTGTTCACAGTGTTCCTGTGTTATCTTTTTAATAGCCATGGGTCAATAGTAATGATTTCTCTTTCATTTCTGATACTGCAATTTGTGTCTTCTCTCTTTTTTGCTTGGTTTGTCAATTTTTTAAAAGATCAATTTTACTAATCCTTTCAAAGAATCAGCTTTTTGGTTTTGTCGAATTTCTTTAACGCGTTTCCATTTTCCATTTCTTTAACACTGATTGCTGCTTTTCATTTTTTATTATTTCTTTCCTTTTCTTTTTAGGCTTCCGTTACTCTCAGTTTTCTGCTTTCTGTAAAGTAGAAGCCGAGGTTGATTGTAGAGGTTTCTTTTTTTTCCCGACACATGCATTTAATGTTACAAATTTCCCCTGAGTTACTGTCTTGGTTACAGTCCCTACGTTCAAATAACTGTATTTCCATGTTTATTTAGTTCGAACTACTTTTTAACTTCGCTTGAGACTTCTTCTTTGACCCAAATGTTATTTAGTAGCGTGCTGTTTAATGTACTAGTATGTGGGAGTTATCCTTCCGTTATCGATTTCTAGTGTAATCCCACTGGGGTCTGAGAACAGACTTTGTACGTTTCCGTTTTTTAAAAAAAAAAAACTTTTAAGAAGCATTCTGTTCTGTGGCCCAGGAAGTAGTCTCTCGTGGTGAGTGTTCCATGTAGATTTGAGAAGACCGCATAGTCTGCCCTTGTCTGATGGAACTTTCCAGACATTCTCTACCTAAACGTAGGCTAAGGGGCTCAGATGCCAGGTCTGTCTGTCGACGTGCATTAAGTTCACGTGACATTGTACCTGGACAGCAGGTTTTGCCCTGGAGACTCCGCTTAGGTTATCTGCAAATTTGTCAGCAACCTTAAGAGTGCAGGTCCAACAGAGGAGCGAACTGAGGCTTACGACGGTGAAATCAGTCGCCTGAGGTCTTCCCGCTCCCGAGCTCCACATCCCAGGACTGACGGCAGCTGCTCTTTCTCCCCGATGCAGTTGCACCGAGCTGCTCTGGTTCTCGGATGATTGATTAATTGGAGTTTTAGGGAGAACAAGCGAGTCCTCTTTTTTCCATCTTGCTGAATTAATCAGTGTAGGAGGCAGTAAGGCTTATATGGGTGAAAAGAAAAGTCATCTTTAACATGAACAAAAGGGATGTAGGAGGAACCAGGCAAGAGAGGATTAGTAATAGGGCATGGGCTAAAGAATGTGACATTCGAAGTCAAGGGCAATTAGAAGTTCAGTTTCAAAGAAAGTTGAGTCGTTTGAGGAATGGAAAGAGAGCTGAAGTTTATCAGTCCTCTTCTGTGGCAGGTCAAAGAAGAAGTCACAAGCGAAGTTAAAAAGTATTTCGAACTAAATAAACATGGAAATACAGTTATTCGAAACCTTTGCTTATAGGTTTCCTCCTATAATGCCCAGAATGAGCCTACGAAATGTCCCCCCAGCCTGTCAACCCTCCCTCCCACCTCTGGCCCACCGCATAATGACGCTTCCCAGGAAAATAGAAGATCCCAGAAAATAAAGTGGTGGAAAACTTGGACAGGAATAGAGGATGATGGTGCCTAGGTATCCCAGACTGGGGGAAATGTGCCGTTATTTGGCTTTGGGAAGACGTGGGGCAATTGAATAGATGTTCCAGTTACCAACCATCATGGGGCTGGACGTAGATGGGCCCTGGGAGGGAGGGAGGGAGGGCCTTTCTCTAGCTCAAAGGTGTGTGTGGAGGCCAAGCCGGCACTGATGGTGGGCTGAGCCCCTTGGCTTTGTGAGGTGCCGTTGGGTCCAGTCTTCTGACCCACCTGCCTCTTCGTATAAACTCTCCAGGAGTTGAAGGGAGGGCTAGTTCTAGGCAGAGCACCTGGCATGATACCTGAATTCCTCTGACACAGACGCCCTGGATCACGGGTCATGCACGAAAGTGTGCGCGTATGAATCAAGAGAGTTGAGTCGCTCTGGAAGGTGGACGGAGGTTCGGGGCAGCCACCAAGGCTGAGAAAATGCTTGAGAAGAGGGGATCCTTTCACCCCCATTCGTCCTTACTCTCCTTATTCTGCACCTGGAGAAAACAGTAGAGGACCAGCCAAGGGGACGTGCGTCCCAGGCAGAGGCGGCCTTGACATTACAAGCCCTCGGAGGTACAGTAGTGTGGCTCCATCAGCCACAAAGGCCAGGCAGCCCCAGTCCCCTAGGCTGGCTGTTGAGGCAAGACCTTCCAATGACAGCTGCCAGGCCTGCCCGCTGAGACAGAATCCCCACCTTGCAGGTGCATGGGACCACCTGAGGGGGAAGAGAGACGCCTGAGAGGCCAGGCTGGATGGGAAGTTGGAATCATTTCACTTAATGATAAGAAGAATATATATCTCGAGCTAGTGAAGTCGGGTGTCAGTCATACCAATAGCTGGTCAATTTGCCTTGGAGGCAGATCGAGAAATGCCTCGTGAGTGGGGGTGAGGTGATGGCAGGCAGGGAAGGTACATGCTAAGATATTCTGGATGCCGAAGGTGAAAGGTGTGCATTTTGTATTAAAACCCGCCGGATAATATCTTTTATCTCTCTAGCACCTAGTGCAGAATTCAGTCCGCAGTTTAACTTGGTACCATGTGAAAGATTTTGGCAGCTTCTTCAGGAAGAGGCAAATAGAATGATCTCTATAAATATTTCCTGATGGGTAGGTGGATGGGTGGATGGGTGAGTGAGTGGATATGTGGGTGGGTAGGTGGATGGGTGAGTGAGTGGCTAGAACGATAATGGAACAGAGTTATTAGAATTTCTGAAACTCAATGTGTTAGCAGAATCGAATATGGCCGAGCTGCTATATATCTGATTGTCTGTAGCCTATTGATACTGTCCTATGCTGATGGCACTTCTGAATTTCTACCTGTAGATGCTATTCTAATGGACTATGAATCCGGAAGGCACATGTGGGCACAGAGCCCATCAGCCGGAAGCGAGCTTAGCTGGGCTAAATTCAACTTTTCCAGCCACTTCCCCAGCCACAGTCACCTCATCACTCTGAGCCTGTTTCCTCGTCACCCAGAAGAAGACGAGAGCCCCTGTCTTGCAGGGTGGATGTGACGATTAAATAGGACGATAGTGATATTGTGGTCGATGCTCGCACAGAGGGCTCTCACTGTGTGGCTAGAAATGCTTTAACTGCTCTACATATACCAGCTCACGACAATCCAACGAGATAGGTACTATTACAGTCTTTTCTAAAAATATTTTTTACTTTTTTAGTTATAGTTGGTATACAATATTACATTAGTTTCAGGTATACGACATAGCGATTAGACATTTTTATAACTTAGGAAGTGATCACCCCGATAAGTCTGGTACCTGTCTAACATCATACATAGTTATTACCATGTTATTGACTATATTCCTTATGCTGTACTTTATAACCCCATCACTATGTGGTAACCACCAATTTGTACTTCTTAATCCCTTCCCCTCTTTGACCCCCCTCAATCCCCCTCCCATCCGGTAACCCTCAAAATGTTCTCTGAATCTACGACTTTGTTTCTGTCTTGTTTGTTTATTTTGTTCCTTAGATTCCACATGTAAATGAAATCATGTGGCATTTGTCTTTCTCTGTCTGACCTACTCCACTCAGCACGATACCCTCTAGGTCCCTCTTCATTGCAGAGGGCAAGATCTCATTCTTTTTTAACGTCGTTATGGCTGAGTCCTTTGTATATATGTGCTGCCTCGTCGACGTCCAGTCATCCGTTGACGGACACCCAGGTTGCCTCCACTCGTGGTCGTGAGAAGAGGCGAACACGGTGTCTCCCTACTGCACCATCTGGACCAGAAGTCGGTATTAACACAGTCTTCATTTTACAGCAGGGAGGTTAAGGAACCGGACCAAGGCCTCCAGCTAGTAGCAACCGAGAGGCAGATCAGGGCTTTAGACCCAGCCAGGCTGGTTCCAGAGCGTGTACATTCAGCCCTCTTGCTCTGCATCTGCTCTGAGGGATAACGTGCTTCGCACACACCCCTGGATGGGGCGGGTCTTTAGTAAAGGGGCGATTCCTTCCCTCCTGGTTCATCGCTCTGAAATGGCAGTGGTGGCCTGTCCCCTGCGGCCAGAGCTGACAGGAGACGGGAGAGGCAACGGGTGAGTTCGGTCTTGGCCAGCCATGCAAAACTCCTCAAGTATGCCTTTTCTTTTAATGCTTTCGACCTGAGACTTAGAAAGTAAAAGGCAGCTCTCAGGATCCTTAAGAATAAAGTAGATGTTCCTTGCCTCCTCCAGGCCTTGTTAAGGACCCAGAAACACATTTATTTCAAAATGTGCTTTTTTAAGACAGTTCTGTGAAGTACTTTTCCCAGGGTGGGAAAACCAGAAAGCCTCGGACTTGTCTGCAAAAGTGCAGGCCGCAGCTCAAGTTCGAATCTTGCAAAGCTCCCCCACCCCCGCCCACCGCACTCACACTACCCAGCTCCTGCCCTCAATTCTGCTATATTTTAGAAAGACGGAACTTCTTCCTGTGCAGCTGAGATGATTAAAAATGAATTATCTAAGTACTGCTCCCCTCTGGGAATCCTGAGTGGTACTGGAGGGAAAAAATAAAATAAAAGAAAAAAAAAATTCCTGGGTTAACGCGGATTCTCAGGAAGCAGAAGCATTTGCTGCATAATGAAACATGCCCCATGCTGCGGACATGCCTGGGGCCCATCCTGCTGGCTTTAGTGACAATCTCGTTATCAAGATCTCATTACCAGTCCCTTTTCGACTTATTAAGTTTTACGGCACCATGGATAATGGTAGCAGCAGCTGTGCAGTGTCCTGGGACTCGGCTGGTGGCTGCCGTGGGTTACAAAAACCCTGCGAGGGACTCCGATTCCCCGCCACGCTACAGCTTGGGGAACCGAGGCTCCAGAGGGAACGGACTTGCTCAAGTTCACACAGCTGCCGAGTAGCAGAGCAGGGACGCGACAAGGTCTGTTGGACGGCAAATCCCACGTCCTCTACACTCAGTCAGGGGATCGATAATGATAATCATCATGAGATTGACTTGTTTATTGGAAGCCGGATTCTAAAGGCCAGGCTCCTTTTGAATGGACAAAGAGGGTAAGGAAGAGTCCCTAAATCAGGACACGTGATTGCAGGATTTTAATGCCGGTAAATGGGAACGGACTGGCATTAGGGGTAGCACCCCATGCACGAGAGGCGCCCCGGGAGCCCTGTGCTTCCTGCCTCCCGTCCAGGCCACGTGCCACGTGGCCGTCTTGCCGGCCTCCCTCTCCGTCCCGTCCAGGCCACGTGCCACGTGGCCGTCTTGCCGGCCTCCCTCTCCGTTTTCTTCCCTGCCTGGCACAGCCTGAGCACGTCCCTGTTTGTCACAGTTTCTCTCCTGGTTATCCTACCCCTCCCTTCCTCTGTCTCCACTGCTGCCGCCCGAGCTCGGGATGGAGCTAAGCCTGGCCTCCCCTGCCACCTCCGCCCCACTCCCGCGTCAGGCACTCTGCAAGTTCTGTCCCACAGAAAGCCACCCTTCCGGTCTTCATTCTGCTGTCGCCTTACTGCGATCACAAGCTTTCCCGCCATCCAGCAGCCATTGCCGCCTCTGGCGATAGCACCTTCATGCCCTTTGGGAGAATGTCACCTCTCCCACTCTTACCCATGGTGTTTAGGGGGCTCTGACACTGCCCCGAACTCCAGGGAGGGGGTGAGCCATGGCCCAGGCCTGTCCTGTCATCTCCCTGACTTCAATGATCGGTTCAGAGATGGGCACGTGACCCCAGACAGACCAAGGGAACCCAGTTCCGAGACATTTTTCAAAGCCGCTGGGAAACTGCCCTTTAGTTCATTGGAGCTTCTAGAAGTGTCAAAGAAGTGACTCTGAATCTGTGTAAAGCCAGCCCAGAAGAAAACAGAGCCGAGAAGTAGAAAGAGACCCCCAGATCCAGCCATTCCTGAAGCTGATAATATACTCCCTGGACTTCCAAATACCAGAGCCAGCGAATCCAGTACCTTCACTTTGAATGGGGTTCCCGTCCCTTTGTTAGTTATGACTAAGAAGCCGATCGAGTGGAATGACTTTCCCTCTCTCTGTTTCAGTTTCTTCATCCAGAACGAAAAAGGACGATCTTTGTCCGTGGAGTTGAGGTGCTGAAACTATGAAGTGAAAACCAAAACAATTCCGGAGAGTTACGGTGTCAAAATTCACCTTCTCCGTTATCCTATACGAACGTACATGACGCTGCTTCCTTTCTCTATGGACCCGGCTGCACGTGCACCTGTGCGTTAATGTGCTCGTGCACGCGCGTGTGTGGCTGCGTGTTTGTGTGTTCACGTCGCCCGTTTCCTTTCTCTTTGGCTCCCCCTCTTCTTCCGCTGGGCACCCACTGTGTGCCAAGCACCGTGTTGGGCTCCGGACTTAGACAGAGGAGTCCGCAGGATTCTGTCCACAAGGGGCCTCTTATCCAACCTGGAAAGGTAGACCAGGAAGTCGGCCGTGGCTCTGGAGCACGATGGGTGCCACGACACAGCGGGGCGGAGGGCGGGTGTCTGAGCCAGACTGGGTGACGGCGGGGGAAGGGAACGCCAGGCTGTCTGAGGAGACACTCACCTTTCTTTAAGAACGAGGAAGAGAAATCGAGGCCGTGGGAACAGCATGTGCTAAAGCAAGGCCCGGCCGAAGCAGGAGCCAGTCCCTCAGCATAGCTGGAGCCACCATCTTGCATACGGCAGTTACCAGGTGTCCCCCCCCCAACCCCCGACAACAAGATCCCCAAGCCCCGGTCCCGAGCTGCAGTGAGACCGACAGATTCGCTTCGAACAGTCCGCGATGATCAAAACGATGCTCTATTGGCAGCTTTGAGTCCTGAGAACAGCCACCTGCAGCGGCATAAACTCACCAAGGCACGGGCTGGGAGTCTAGGCCTTCGCAGGTATTCGCCGAGTGGTGCAAGCTAAGACCGCGATAAGGAAATTGTTCGGAAGCTCAGCTGCGTTTGAAATTCGGATTCAGAGGTGCTCACAGCCCCTCTGCACTCACTCCACCTCCCTCTTTTGCCTGACGCGTACTCACCCGTGATATGTAAGGGGTTCGAGGAGGGTCGTTCAGATCTTCGAATCCACTGCTCCGCAGCTTGCTCACCTTTCCGGCAGATGGAGCATGCTGGATGAAATGGGAAGGGAAGGGAAGAACTCTCGTACCGATTACACATTATCTTATGTCGTTTTATTTAAGTCTCATCACAGGCCTTGGAGGTGGGGGGGTCCTCCTGGAGGTGAGTGTGGGCGAGGGACCCAGCCGGTGAGGTGTGAGGCTCGTGCTTACATTCCCATTCCCTATCTTGTGGGGATTAAAATTTCACCCGACTTAAAAGCTCCCATCACGAGAAAAAAAAAATTGTAAAGCTGTTTTTGATTGCTTCAGACTTCTAAAAGTTTTGAATAGGTACTATTTTCTGGTTTAGAAATCACAAAATATAAAAATAAACATGGCGAAAAGTCTCCCTACCCTAAATCCTCCATCCATCAGTTTCAAGCGACCGGTCCCCCCAAACATGGAGGTAACGATCGTTATTAGTTTCTCGATATTCTTTGTGTCCCAAAGCGGGATGACAGGACACCGGGGCAGAGGTCATCGGGAGTGGTAGTTAGCCAGAGCAGAGACGTGAGGATTATTCAAACACACCGTCAGCGTTTTATTTTACCTGCGTCTGCATCTGACAACCCACGGCTCTGCTACTATTCGCTGGGCTTTTGCGTGGTCCTCGCATAAGCATCGCGCCCAGCGCAGTCTCTGAAGTGTCCCGTTCAGAATTCTGTGAAAGGAAGCGGGAACTTTGAGGGCCCCTGAATGCCTCATCCTTCTAGGATTTGAAGCCCCTCGTCTCCTTCGCATCTTTTGCCGTTGGCTCGCCCACACCTCGATCGCCGTCAGTAACGTCGCGTGTGCGTGTGATTTGCTTTGCGTTTTTTGGAGCCTTTCCAAAGCCTTCAATCTCGTTTTCATCGAAACAGCTCCTTCCTGACTTATCCCACTCACAATTAATTGGTCTTTAGTATGTTTATTTCAATTAAGTTGTTAGAAAAGCAGTTCACGTGATCCCAACGGGCTTGAGAACAAACACAAATCACTCTTGACAAGCGGACAGCTCAACTGGTGGGAACGCTGGGACACAGGGTGGCCGCAGTGGTGAGTGCTAACGTCCCCGTGGGCCTCGACGCCCGTGCTCTGGCGGGGGCAGTGGTGGCAGATCAGCTAAGCGCGGCCATTTGGGAAAAATCCTCCTGTGCCAGTTGAAATGAGCCCTCTCCACGTAGCAATCCAATGTCGACACCGCAAATGTGACATTGGTACAATGTGCGTGTTTAGTCCTATGTCACCTGTGGATTTGTATCACTGCGACTGCCATCGACATGGAGCTATTCTGTCACCGTAAGTATCCCCTGGGGCTGTCCCTTTCCAGTCACACCCGCGTGCTTCGCCCCCGTATCCCTAACCACAGCTACCACCAGTCCGTCCTGCAGCTCCCTGACTGTCATTTGGGGAATGTCATTTAGGTGGAATCACGCACTATTTGCCCTTTTGAGATGGACTTTTTTCGCTCAGCATCATGTCCTTGAGATCCATCCAAGCGGTTCCCTGTATCAGCAATTCGCTTCTTTTTATTGCTGAGACGTAGTCCCTGGTGTGGACCGGCCACGGTTTGCTTAAGCATCCAGCTATCGAAGGACATTTTAGCTGTGTGCTCTATGGGGCTCTGACAAATAAAGCGGCTTTTACGTGGACATACGCCCTTTAAATTTATTAAGACTTCTTACAGCCCAGAATATCATCTAACGGCGTTTCCCGCGGGCACCTCACCAGAATGTATATCCTGCACTTGTGGGGATATAGCTGGCATCCGGGGTGTCTCCCGAACACCCTCAGTTTCAGTGCATTCTCTCCACTTCCACCGGTAGGAACTGCAGGGTCTCCCAACTGTGTGTGAGCAACAGGAATTACTCAGCTTATCCCCCTTCCACACCCCCGGCCGCACGGGCTTGTAAAGTTTTACCCCAGGCACTTACGTACACATTAGTGTTCACGCAGAGACAGTAAGGGGGGCTCATGGATTTGGGGGCGATTTTCTGTGCTTCGCTCTCTCCTCGCTGGAATTCCTCCCCATAAACTCCAGCCACCTCTGTCTTCTGCTGTTTTATCTTAGTCTGTCCAACTCAGCAAGATTTTAGTCTTTGTTTGGGTTCCTCCTCCCTGTTCTGAGTTCCAGGAATGAACTCCAGACAGAAAGCCAATGCAGGTATAAAGCTCGTCTTATGGGCTCCCCTATGCTCAAGGAACTTTTCTCCTGGAATCACAGTCCTTTCCTGCTTATTGTCCAGTGTCTGAAAAAAGTTCGTCTTGTTTTTTTTTTTTTGTTTTGTTTTGTTTTTTAGCTGTTTCTGGTGCAGACATGGGGCATTCCTTACAGGTGAGCTTTGGACAAAGACTTAAACAAAAAGAGCGAGCCAGCCATGTAGGAGATCTATGGGTTGGTTCACCGACGGTTTGATGAGCTGACAATATAAATTGCTTAAACACGTGCTTAGACACACTCCGGGTGGGTGGGTTTGTGGCGGCTTGTGGCCACCAAGGGAACTTCCAAAGGACATTCGTTAGCTGGTCGTGGCACAGTGTTCCTGCGTTTCCTGCCTGCGACGCTTTCGCATGCTCTCCAGGGCCCAGGAAGCGTGCGCTCTTGATTGACAAAGCCACGTCACTTCCAGAGCTCGTGTGGCCGAAAGCCATGAACGAGGCACGTGTGCTAACAGCAGCTACCGTGACTTGAATGCCTAGCCTCCGCCAAACGCTTGGCATCTCTTTCTCTGCATCCACACAGCCCGAGGCAGTGGGTATTATTATTCTATTTTATCGAGGGAGAAAAGACAGCTCTGAGAAATAACTCGCGGCGTCCGCTCCGTTGGCAAGTGTTGGGGCCCGGGCTTTGTGTTCGCCCGCCCCGTTTCTGCTGCCTCTTGCTCTAGCGTTGGCTAAACTTTGGGGCAGAGGACCTAGGAAGGTGGTTTATTTATTTATTTTTTGGGTCACTTCATTAGTTACGAGTCTTTCCCTTTTCTTTCTTTTTCATAATTTCCTGTGGTTTCTGTGAGGTTAAAAAAGAGAAAACTGGATGACGAGATCAAGGAAAGTTGCAGAGAGCTGTTTTTTCTCTCTCTGCCAAGACTGTGGTTTTTCGTGTATTCTGGGGGCAGTGGTTGTGAGTCGCAGGGTGTCGGGGTTCCGAATTGGGAAGAGCGCGGGACCAAGGATGTGTTGGATGGGACGAGACTTCACGTAGGTTCTCAGATGCGTGAAGTGTGCGGGTGCCAAGATCCAGGAGAAGAGCGAGGGGGGGCAGGTCCCAGGCAGCCGTGGGGGCCCCGCTCTAGAGAGCTTGGGGAGGTAGAAAGAAAGAAGCCCACCCCCTCCCCCGGGCTTATTCTGCCCTCAGGGGAGAGGGGGACTGCAGGGGCGTCACTCAGTGTCCATAGATGACCTCACTGCTGTGAAGATGTTTTTACTGCTCCTTCTGCCGCTCAGTATTAGGGCTGTTTGCAAAGAGGGGCTACAGAAGGGATGAGGAAGAAAACGTTTGTTCAGGCTGATAAACGTTTCTAGGCATCCCATATGCAAGCCACATGAGAAACCCCTGAGGGTCACCATCTCTTTACAGACCACAGGACGATATCGAGGCAGCTGTTTTTTTTTTTAACTTTCTTTTTCTCTAGTGTTTACTGGAGTAAGGATCTTTCTCCCTTTTTATAGCCCTCAGCTCCAAATTTAATATCTCCAACTCCCTGGGGTATGAGGAGATGACGAAGAAGGCGTGACATTATCTAGATCCCAGAATCTTAAGAGAGAGTTTATTGACAACATGATGCCTGCTAGAATTCTCCATTCATTCATTCATTCATTCATTCATTCAATAGTATTTGTTGAATAACCTATTATGTACCAAGCTGTGTCCAAAGTTTGGCTCAAAGAATTAATTTTCAATGTTCGTATGCGTACATCGCCATCTTCACGACATTACGAAATCCCCACCGACTGCGATATTCCTTGTACCCTCGTAACAACCCGCATCCCACGGGTCGGGACGTCAATGGAAATGATGGGACGAGGAGGAAACTAACGAGACAGTTGAAGCGTATTCTTCAGTCCGTGAGCACTGAGCAGGTCACCATGGTGAGCAAAAGGGGGACACGGAAGTGTCCGTGTCCTGCACTTAGTGCCGTCCTGCGCCAGGCTGGACCTTTGCCCAAGACCCAGCTGGGTACCAGCTTAGAGCAAGAAGTGGAGGCACTGTGGACGTCTGCTTCTCCGGTCCAAGGACAAAAAGAGGTCACATTCCCATCCTCGACCATTTCCATGGGTGTCAAGCACCGTTTGTTCTCGAATTCGGGGATAATCCGGCTTTTTTCCTTTTGACTCGCGTGGGTTGATTCTGAAGGTGGAACTTATCTCATGACCCATTTCTGTCCCTGACTCTCTTTGTTCTAAGAATGCCATATTCCAGACGAATGAAATCATCTTCACAAAAAAACATGTTCGCTTAATTGCTGATCACTTAACACGACTATGTAGGCAGTTTTACATACTTGACTCCCACTCAGACGAGTGTCACAGACGCCTGCGCCCAGCCATAGCCCACAGATTTATCCCATTGTTACAGCTCTGGTCAAGACTTTCGTTTCTCTGACTTTGACCACGAAAAAAGTGCAAATACTATGGGATTTACGTTGCAGAGGCTTCAAGACAAGTTCTCGGCTTTCTGGGTTGTAAGCTCCCTATGGTCTTCGTACCATCCCTCTCTCTCTCTCTGCAAAACTGCCTGGCATGGCGCTTGGCGCCTACGCTCCGTGCGACTGCGTATTTCTGTGGTTACAGTGAAGGCTCCACAAAGCGCATCCGCATCGCCCGCGCGTTGCTCAGCTTAGCTTAGTTCCAACTTCCACCGCCAACGACATCTTCCCCAAACCTCTGCCTCCGTTCACCCAGAAGCTCAAGCCCGCTCTGAGAGTCGTCCCTGACCTTGATGCTTCTCATTCCCTCTCCTCCACGTCCAACTCAGCAAATCCTGCTGGCTCTGTTTCCAAAATGGACCCTAAATCTTACCACTTCTCTTGGCGACAGCGTCCTCTCTCCGAGAGACCCTGAGCACTGTCCTGAACTGTAGCAGCAGTTCGCTGGGGCCGCCTTAACCCAGTGCCACAGACTGGGGGCCTTAAACAACAGAAAGTTATTTCCCTGTAATGCTGGAGGCCGGAAGCCCAAGACCAAGGTGTCGGCAGCGTCCATTCCTTCTGTGGCCTCCCTCTTTGGCCTGATGGTCCCCGCTGTGTCTGTCCTCACCTCCTTGGAAGGACACCAGTCATATTGGATGAGAGCCTAGCCTAATGACCTCATTATAACTTATCTACCTCTGTAAAGACCCTGTTTCTGAATTCAGTCACATTCCGAGGTACTGGGGTTAGGGCTTCAGCATGTGGATTTGGGGAGGACACAATTCAGCCCGTTCACTAGTCCCTCCGCTTCCTCGTCTTCAAAAGCCCGATTTCCAGGTATGATCAGGGCAACCTTTAAATACGGTGAATCAGATCTCGCCACCCCACGCTTCCTAGAACCCTCGGATCGCTTCCCCGTTGCACCTCTATTTCCATTCAAGATTTCTTCCTTGGCCTCTGAGGCCACCCCGCCACCTCTCCGAACGCACCTGTTGTGACTCTGGTTTGCTCCGCCCCTCGGGCCTTCTTTCCATCCCTTGAGTGTGCCACGATCGTTCCCACCTCAGCGACTTTGTACCTGCCTTCCCCTTGGGGTGAAAGCGGGTACACTCTTCTGGCAGCTCTCCCCAAGGTTGGATCCTTCTCATCACTCAGGTTCGCCCCCCGCCGACTCTGGCACCCTGGCCCTCCCTAGACCTCGTGCCGTCTGATTTCTTTTACAGTGTAATCATCGTCTGAACTTTTCCAGTTTTTGAAAGTGTTTCTCTAACTGTCCATCTCCCCCACAATAATGTAAACTCTCATATAAATTCCTAGCCCAGTAAATAATATTTATTTGATTACTTGAAAGAAACCTTGGACTGGCTTTAAAATGCATCCCCAAATGAGGTAGATTGATCGATGCATGAGCAGATGGAGAGAGATTGTGATAACGCAAGTATCATAAAATGGTAACTGTCAAGTCTAGGGAGTGGGTACACAGGGATTCACTGCAAAAGTCTTTCAACTTTTCTACATGCTTGAGCATTTTTATAAGTACAACGTTGGGGCGGAGGGGCCAAAGATCACCTCGCGAGTTTGTTTTCAGGATTCAATGGTAGATACGGTGTTTGTAAGGGACTCAGCAAAGGAGCCTGGAGCACTGCGGGAGTCAATGGGGAAAACTGCTCCTGTTATTATTAAGAAAATATGCTAAGCAATGTGGGGTTCAAGAATAAGAATAAGACCCCATTTCCTCTCCTAGAGAGAGAAGCGGATACAGAAGCTCCTAGCACAGTGAGGGGCGGCTCTAATGAAGCCGCCACCGCAGGCAGGAAGCTGTGGGATCCCAGGGCACTGACGGACACGCCTGTAGATTTTGCTTGGGCTTTAAAGGACGAGGAGGTATTCAAAGGGGGCAAGAAAGGCGCTGGGTTTGGTCTCGTGGTCAAGTTGAATGACATCCCTTCCCAGCCTGCCTCGATGAGGGCTGTCCGTTCCGCAAATGTTTCTTTGAGTTTTTAGCCACCTCTTCCCAACTTGGATGTCAGACATACCATTTCATCTCCTCTCTTAAATGAACTCGGAGCGCTCTTTTGGGATGCAATGACCTCCTTTAACCTTGTACTCTGAGTGATTGAGGATTTATCTTTCTTCCTGGGTTTTGTTAGGGTTCCGTGGCACCTTCGCCTACAGCCACCTGGGAAGATGCCCCTCATGGGTGAGACCGCTTGGGGGGCCATCAGTAGGGCAGGTTTTCTATGCTTTTTGTCCTCTAATCAGGAAGTTACGATCTAACAGAATCGATAGCATTTTCTGTGCCATAGATGAGTGTTTTTCTCTAGAAAGCTTGCAGATACATTGAACGTATTCTTTTCTTGCAACTGATGTTATTTTTTCTGGGGAAACAGGCAAAAGAAACGTCTAAATGCAGCTTAGAATTCAAGGCAGCCGCCTGTCAGCCTGTCATACAGAGAAAACGAGAATCAAAATCTTTCCAGGTCAGGACATAGCTGTGGTTATGTAGTTACATGTCAGCCATTCTCTCAACAAATTTGTACACTTTTCCGTCCTGTACCAGGAATTGGGGGTGTAAAGATGACTCAGGCACACATCTGTTCCCCAGGAGCTTGCAGGCAAGTGAGGGGGACCAGGGCACACAGACCGATATTAGTTATATTGATCAGGGCCAGCGAAGATGGATGGATAGGGTGTGAGATGCCAAGGAGAAGGAGAAACAGAATGAAATGTCTTGCACGTACATCGACAGCTACACACTCTCTTCAGATGAGTCAAAAACAGAACCCCTTTGCTTGGTTCCTCTCCTTAGGAAATCGTGAACGAGGAAGACTTTGTGCTTGCTTTTAAGCGCACCACGTCGAAAATGCCAAATTAAGTCCTAAGAGACTTTAAAAGAGATCCGCCGAGGTCACGTTGACACAGAGGGAAGAGTGGACCCATAGGTATGGAGCGTTGACTGTGCACCAGCTCTTATAGGATGCGGTTCGTCTAAGGCTTACAGCATCCCTGGGACGTGTCGCTGGGGTGAGAGACGAGGCTTGGGGAGCTTGGGCATTTTTCTTGAAACATGTGGGACAGAGCTGGGAGGCAAACCCAAAGCTTCACATCCTCAAGGTCCTGTTCTGCCAGACCCTCGTCTCCCATTTCAGACGGGGCTCGTTCTGCTTAAGGAGACACGTGGGGCCTCCTGCAAGGAAGGCCACTACCATCTTTCCAGGAGACAAATCTATGTCTTATGTGGCTGCCTGGGAGGTCAGGGCAGAGGCTGTTGACCTCGGCCATAAGCCGTGGTAACCTCTGGAGCCTGAGGAGAGGAGGTGAAGGGACAGCTGGATGGCTGTGTCTTCAGGTGCATGCTCTCCAGGCCAGACTGGGGTTTAGAGTTCCGTTGTACCTATCTGTCATCTCCGTGGCCTTTCTCTGGTGTGGCGCAGGTAAGCAGACAATAGAGAACCACTGAATCCATTGAGATGTGGTCTTAGTCACCTCTGGAGCCATGAAGGTATGGAACGGTATTACGAAGAAGGACCCAAGAATGCTCCAAACCTGCTCTGCCAACGACCCGCTGCCCCGAGGGGCGACCTGAGGCGGCTCATACCTACTGTAATTGGAAAACTGGTATCAAATTCCACACCATTACTATCTGGGCACGGATCATGGTAGCTTTCTAGGAACAGTTTCTCCAAACTACCTGTCCTTCCTCAAATGTGACCGGGCCAGAGGTACAAGGCTCTTGATGGCTCGCGGTCTCAGCAGCCCAAGAAGGGGCCTGGGGGGCTGCCTGGGCAGGAATTCAGGACCATGGTTTCAGATCCCCAAAGCGTGGTCTTGTCGTGGGGACGAGGTGCGGGCTGGGGGTGGGGTGCCTGTGGACTCCTCACCCCACAGGATGGGCTGCAGGCAGAGCAGGGCTGCCCAGGGTCCCTCGTACACAGGGTCCAGAGTTGGGGCCCTCTGGCTTGGATCTAAGGGAATACCACTTGGCATGGCACTGACCAGTATGGTAGCCATCAGCTACATGTGGCTATACACGTTTAAATTAATTAAAATTCAACAACATTTAAATTCAGTTCGTCAGTTGCGTTAGCCACACTTCGAGAGCTCCCTTATCACAGGTGGCCCCTGCCTTCTACACTGGACATCACAGATCTGGGTCATGTCCATCACCACAGAAAGCTCGGCTGGACATCGCTGGTCTGGAGGCTCAGGGAAGTTGAGTGACTTGCCCAAGGTCATGTGACCAGGTAGGTCTGGGGCTACAATTTAAACTTAAGTCTGTCTGATTCTAAATCCTCTGTCCTTTTTCCTTCCCAGACCTTGAAAAAACTAACTTTACCAGCCTGTTTCTTAATCTATAGAATAAAAATAACACTCTCAAAAGACTGTGATGAGGATTAAATGACATCATGTCTATAAAATGCCCACAACAGAGCAGATTGGTGTTGGTTCTCAGAAAATGTGATTTCCTCTCCAGCCTCATCAGGAGCTAGAAAAAGAAGCAGAGAAGGGATTAAGAAGCTCTTTCTATTTCAGATACTCAAAATAAGAGAAAAAAAAAAAAAGGCTTGAAAGTGGATGAAAGAAGCTGCCTGGTAAACACTTCAATGATTAGACACCTACATTGGAAAGACAGCTGATTTTAATGCGAGAGACTGGGGATTAGCTAATCAAACTCCAAAGCCAGCATTTTTGTTTGGAAGATAAAAATAATGTCACATGCAACTGGGACTTAAAAAAAAGAAAAAA
Source organism: Pteropus medius (assembly GCF_902729225.1). Classification (NCBI taxonomy): domain Eukaryota; kingdom Metazoa; phylum Chordata; class Mammalia; order Chiroptera; family Pteropodidae; genus Pteropus; species Pteropus medius. The sequence continues at coordinate 12,273,914 of NW_024340699.1, read as the reverse complement.
GGTGTGGGGAGTATATTCATTCTCTGATTATTTATAACTGAGAGACAGGAAAGAATTCCATTAGACATTAAAGCTTCACACTTAATAGCTGGATGTATTTCTTTATAAATGCTACTTTCAAGATTAAAAAGGCATGCGTCTGAAAATGTGTTAGCTTAGAGTGCAAAGTGAAGTCCCCTTGACTAACTGTGAGGATGCTGGTGACAGCCTTCTCCCTTCCGTTCTGTGACCTTGAGAGGTCCCCTCTCGTCTCTGGGCTCACTGTCTGTCCCCTCTGGGAAGAAAGAATTGGTTATGGAGTTTTAGGGGCTTTTCACCTCTGATGTTACAGAATTCTCTAAAGAACCATCCTTGAAAGCGATTATTTTGCCGATTAGAAGTAGCCTGCATTATCTTTCATACATCGCCAGTGCTTAAACACGTTATAGAAACCTCCTGTCGGTGAGGGGTGGTTTTTGTGCCGTTTGTTTGAGTTTGTGTGCTTCACTTTCATGACTCACTGATGAAGAAGCAGTTCTAGGTAGAGAGAAGATATGGTCCTTCATTGAGAAATACAATGCGTGTCCTGCCAAAAAACACTCTCCCTCCTCCCCCCCTCCTCCCTCCCTTCCTTGATTCTTTTCTTCCCTCCATCTTTCATCCACTAATTTGAAAAATATTTATTCGGCTCCGATGATGCATATAGGGAAGTGTTCTAACCATTGGGATATAACTGAGCAGGGAGAGGAGGAAGGGGGTGAGGCCAGAAGGATGACGAGAGACTAGAGCAGAGATCAGCAAACCGTGGCTGTTGGCCTGGGAGCCAGATCCAGCCTGATGGCTGAGTTTTTAAATAAAGTTTTATTGGTACATCTTCCCGAATCCGTCCCTTTACACTTGTCTGTAGCTGTCTACATTGGGAGCTGGGTAGTTATAACAGAGGCTATGTGGCTTGCAAAGTCTAAAATATTTACTATCAGGCCCTTCACAGAGAAAATTTTCTGTCTCCAGCTTTGGATCATTATTCGACTCGTGTATCTCCTTTTCGACTTTGCCGTGTGATTATAGCATCTTATACAACAGAACACAGCTGGACTTCCCTTATGTAATATGAGCATCTCTGTGTTTTAAATGATCTGTATTTGAATCTATTTCTACCATATTTTCCCATCTTTCCTCTGTTCCCTCTGCCTATCTTTTTCTGGATTTCTCCCATCTTTCCTCTGTTCCCTCTGCCTATCTTTTTCTGGATTTCTCCATTCTTTTGCATTGATAATTTTTTTTCCCTTTCGGTTTGTGAGTTTATTCCTAAAAAAAAAAAAAAAAAGCGCATGAACAAGGTCAACATTGTCTTGATAAGGTTCTGGATTAGAAATTTTATTTTCCACCAAGACAAAGCAAAAAAATTGATTTACTAGTGAAGATAAGCAGCAAAATTTAACTCTCAATCTGAGAGCTGGCCTCATAAACCAAAGAATCTATAGAACACAAAAAAATATCCAGAACGATTCCAAACGTGAGTAAAAATGGGATAACCGAAGGTCTTATTGTCCACGAAATATCTGAAATTGGTACCAGAAATGATAATCTCCATGTTTTTTTTTCCAATTGTTTTTTAATCGTGGGAAAATAAAAGAACATAAAATTTACTGTCTTAACCACGTTTGAGCGTACGGTCCCATGGTGGCGAAGGCATCGTAGTGTGCCACCATCCGTCTCCAGAGTGCTTTACAGCTTGTAAACCTGCAGCTCTGTACCCACAAAATGAACCCCAGCCCCGCTCCCCTCCCCGCTCCCTGCAAGGCCTGGCTATCACAGGCTAGTTTCCGAGTATTAACGTTTCTCACATTCCTTTTCCCCTTTCGTGTCAAATGTAAGTAAGACCTGTATGATGTAATGGGTTGACTTTGCAAACGTTTTCCCCGGCCGGGTCATGAAATAAATTCCAGCAAAAATGCTTCTCCCTTCGTGCAAATTCGTTGCTGTTGAGGCTTGATTAGCGTCTCTGTCTAGTTGACACCACGTCAAGCCTTGGATTCTTAGCTGGGGTTCTAACTCTCCTCTCAGGATGCTCACATGCTGATATCAGGCTGTCCGTGGGTTTCATCTTCTCGAATCTGTCTCTGGGAACTTCTGACCTCTTCGACTCTGTGCCCGCCTCCCGTCCTCACCATTCACCATCCCCATCCCCCTGAGGATTTCTTCCTGTGCCTCTGTTTCCTGCTCCCCATCTGCCTCTGTCTCGGCTTGCCACCTCCTTTTTGAAACGGCACACTCTCCACTGCTTCCTGGCAGAGTGGGCACGGGAGTGCTAAGTCCTTGCATTTCTGAAAATATCCTTAATCCATCTTCACACCTTAGCAATTTGGCTGGCTCTAGAATTCTCAGCCGGAGTCGATTTTTCTTGGGAACTTTGTAGGCATTTACCCTTGTTTTCCGGTTTGCATTGAAAAATCCAAATTCTTTTACCCGATCTTGTGGATTTGACGATTTCCTCGCTGAAAGCTTGAGAGAGATTTTTTCCCCGATGTTCTGAAATTTTACGATTATGTGCCTCGGTGTTAATTTTTATCCACTAGCTTGGGCCCTGGGTGGGTTCACTCAGTCTGGGCTCCCCTAGCTGCCTGGGAAATTTTCATAAATTATTTTGATAAAGATTTTCTTCCTTCTGTTTCTCTCTCTCTCTCTCTCTCTCTCTCTCTCTCTCTCTCTCTCTCTCTCATTGTTATTATTTGAACATCTGGCTTCCTGTACCTTATTTTTAAAATTTTTTTCATGTCTTTGTTCTATTCTTTTTTGCAGGAGGGGGCAGAGTTCCTCAACGCTATCTTCAGGGCTTCTATTGAATTTTTAATTTCTACCTTTTCTAAGATTTTTTTTTTAAAATTCTGTTTCTTTTTATAGTATCCGATTTCCATATCTTTTCATGCGTTTCTGAGGATATTCATGATTGCGAACAGCACAGAGACCTTCAGCAGCCGGGCATTCTGATACTTGGAAAATAAAACAGCTAATCGGGTGGGTGGGTGAAGGGAGGCCCGGAGAGGAAGGGGGCCTCTGGGAGGGAGAGGGAAGCAAGGGGAAGATGCGGTTGCTAGGAGCGATGGGTTTGGGAGACTGTGGTTGTGGGAAAGAGATTTTGAAGGAAACCTCGCTTGGGTTTTGTGCCATGCCATTTCCCCTTTGCGAGATCCTTGAGGCATCTGGGGATACAGACCCGCCTTCCTTTGCAAGGCTTTTGGGGATGTTCTTGCATTTTGGAGGGACGTGACCCAATACCAGGGCTGCTTACACGGGGTTCCCGGGGGAGTCCGATTTCACCTGGGACCTCCATCAGGAAGTCACTCTTTTCCATAAAGGGTGGAGTGTAGCCATCCTTGCCGAGAATGACAGGCAAGCAGGGTAGCCGTTTCTAGACCATCACTAATTAGCACAGGCAATTATTCAGAGGGCTTTGGGGTGAGCAGAGCTCCCCAGGAGAGAACTGAAGGTGGTCACATTTAAAGGAATTCTGGACATGGACAGTGGCAGGGGAAACTGAGGGACACAGGAGAAAGAGGCGTCTCAGAATAGATGGGTGACAGGCAAGCAGAACTTTGCAGCAGACCCAGGAGTCCAGCAAGAAAGTGAGACGCACACTGGACCTGAACAGACCTGAAAGGAAACAGTCTCTTGGCTCATTTGCCTCTAGGATTTCACCAATGGCTTAGTAAGAAAAGAGTGGAAGTTAACATCGGAGCTCCGCCGTGGAGTGGTGACTATGATGATTTCTGAGGATGACCTCTTTCTCCCAGACCTTGTACAGATGGCTGGCTGCTGGTCACGGAGGTGACCAGGAATTCTGCTTCCTGGGTCACTCGTCCGCTGACCTCTGGCACGTGCTCGTACTGTTTACACCCAGTTCGGAGCGTGGGCGTGATGCTTCTCACTAAGTCGCTGTCCTTATAAAGTCTCCCAGGACCACACGGTATGTCCAGTCCGGTCTTATTTTGGAAACTGTTATCTATTTGCATATATTTGCATAGTAAAAAGGACAGGAAACGTACGGCATAAAAATAGGCACAGTATTATTTGGATCCGTGAGGCTAGGCGTGGTTTGAACATTTTCATTTAGCATCCGCATTTTTTTCTGAACATTATAACGTCAAGGTGATGACTTTTATAATGAGACGAAGAGTCACTATTTCAATAATAATAGCAGCTGTGGTCACACTAGCTGACATTCGGTAAATGTCCACCTTGCGCCCAGCACCTTGCTAAGCAGGTCACAGGCGAAATCCCATGTCTTCCATGCAGCATCCAATGCAGACTGTTAACTCCCAAAGATGTTGTGTCTTCTAAAATGACAACTTTGTAAGAAATGTCTGTACCCAGCACAGTGTGGAAGGAATTTGCATGTGTGCATGATCCTTTTTGGGCTGGGCAGATCATAAAGCATATATTTGATTTTCTTTTGATTTCTTTGAAGTACCGAGGTTTCAGCCTAGAATAGGAGATGCAATTTTAAAAAGACAATCTCTCCGAAAAGCCAGTGTTTCCTTAGCTTATCAGCAAGATGCAAGATCCTTAGCATTTTAAAACAAAAATACAGCAGACAGACTGTTCTGACAGCTCTCAGAGCCCAGAGCCATAATCTCAGCTTTTGAAAAGCGAGCAAGGAAAATGCTATCTAGAACTTTGGGTCTCTGATGAGATTGTTTCTCTATATCCCCAGGACGCATCACAGCCATGTGCCGTTTTCACGGCAGCCCAGGTCCTAAAAGCTCGCGCCTTCCCCGTGTCTGTGGCCGGCCAAGTCTGGCTTCGCTGTACAGTTGTCACGGTGCCTTTATTTCTGTCTGGACCCTATCACTCTGAGCCTCAAGTTCAGGCTTTAAAAAAATAATGAAGCCGAACTTTTTTCCAAATCATTTTCTTAGACTACCTAAGTGATTTCTCTGGCAAGGGGAGGGGCAGGATTATTGGGGTCTTTCGGATCAGGTCATTATTTCAACCAAGAAAGGGTTGCACGTGAACTGAGGGATACCGCTTCCGTACAACCCTTAGGAGGCCTGAGAAGTCGCGTGACGTCTCCCCACCCTTACTGTCCTCATAGCCTCTCCTTCGTTCCGTTTATCAGACTGTTCTCTACGTGCCCCAGAGTGAATTTTCTAGGACACAAACCCCCATCGGATCGGTCCTGCGGCTCCAGTCCTCCGGGACGGAGTCTAGACCGTCGGCGTGGCAAGTCATGGCCCCTCTGTCCCAGGCTTCTTTGCCAGCGTCACCTGTACCTTTCCCAGAGAGGCAGCAAGAGGGAGGAAAATGGCACACAGAGGACAAGCAGAGAGACGTGGCAGCCCCAGAGGCAACCTCTGGGTCCGACAACAGCCTTTACGGCCAGTACGTGCTGGCGAGGACCACGGGGCAGGCGTGGGGGACTTTCTGTGTCCAGAGACGTGGAATAAAGTGGCGCCAGTGGAGACAAGAAGTTAGGACAGTTAGGAGCTATCTCTGCGGTGCGGAGCTGGGGTGCCCGGCGGAAAAGCAGAGGGGCTGAGGAGTCGGCGGGGACGGAGCAGGAGGGCCTCCGTGGGGGCTTCGGGTGGGGACACGGCCATGGGTGTCACGTGTCAGCCGTGGTGGCGATGAGACAGGGCAACCGGAGGCACCGCTCTCTCGTCGGCCACGGGCGCGTAGGGCTCCAGGGAACTGGGGAGCTTGCAAACATAAGCGTGGCCGGCACTAATGGAAACAAGGGGTCCCCACCGCCAGTTCCGGGGCACCCTCTCGCGTTTAGACGTGAGGATCCTGGGAGAGCTGTCCTCAGAGGAATAGTAGGACTTCGTGTTCAAAGGCGTCTTCTCTTTCCCTCATTATTAATTGTAATTATAATTGCTCTCTCCCTGTCCTCGCTGATGATGAGATCAGATTGCAATCTGCATGTGTTAGAGTTGAAACAAAACTTTCTCCCACTGAGCTAACCTTCCTTGTAGGCCGATGGCTAGGAGACTGCCTCCTCCCCACCCAGAGCCCCCTGACCCAGCCGGGTGGGGGAGCAGAGTCAGAGACGAGGGGACTTAAGCTGGATCGGGACGTTTGATGTTTAAGAGGGCTGGCATCAGGCGGAAGGGAGGGAAGGGCTTCTGGACAGAAAAATCAGCACAGGCAAGGCATGGAGGCTTAAAGAATGGCCCTGTGTGTGCGCGTGTGCGCGTGTGTGTGTGTGTCAATAATCCCGTGTGTGTGTGTGTGTGCATGTGTATGTGGCCAGTGTGTGTGAGGTGTGTGTGTGTATGTGTGTGTGTGTGTCCCTCTCTCAGCGGAGGGAGCCGCACTGGCTGGGAGTAAAGCCATAAGCAGCAGGAGATGAGAGCACACAGGTGGGCTGGGACTCGGTGGCCAAGTCGCTAGGACAACCTGGAGCCACTGCGAAGCGCCTCTGCCCCTTGCCCGCTCCAGTGCACTGTGCGACCTTTGGCTGACCTTGGACCGCATCTTTTTGCTGCTGCAAGCTCACAGCACCCCAGTGCCCTGCCTCCAACAGCCTCTCTATCCCCTTTTTTTACCTCCTCTCTCAGCTCGAGCTGCACGCTTCTTAGCTGGGGGTTAGGGGAGCGACTGGAGTATCTGGTGAAGTCAGCTCAGGGGCTGGGACAGTGGGAGAGGCAGGGCCGTCCTGGATCAGCCACAGGGCGGGAGTCAGAGACGGGATGCCAGTGCTGGCTCCCCTGTGCTTCCTGACATGTGGAGTCAGGTGGGTGGTCCACCTTCTCAGAGCCTTTGTTCGCTTGTCCGCAGAGTGGGGCGAGTTGCTATCCAGGCTCCCTGGAGCTGTGAGCATCCCTCACACTCAGTCAATGCCTGGTGCTCACAGTGACCTGGGAGGTGGGTACCGTGGTTAATTCTCTGTTACCAATGAGAAGATGGAGCTGACAGAGGCTAAGCCGAGCTCCGGCATGCAGCCCGGGATCCCCTGCAGACCCAGCCGCTCGCTCATCCCTCCTTCGCCCGGGTGCTCACGTCCGCTGTCCTTGTCCCCCCCTCTGAGCCTGGGGTGCTCTTTCAGCCTCCAGGTTTGTGGCCACGCTCTTCCTTCTGCCTTTTCCTTATCTGGAAACCTCACATTCCAAATTGTGGACACCTCGGCCTCAGCATCGTTTTTGCAAGGATGCCTTGGCCTTCCTCCTCTACACAGAGTTTATTACTTCCTCCCCGTGGCCGATTCTTCTGATACTGTGACTGTGACACCGTGTTCCCCGGCCTAAGACTTCCTCCAGGAAGGGGACCCTGGCCTGGTTTTCAGTGTCTCCTGGCTGTCTTTTCAGGCACAGTGACAGGACCTACAAGGCACTAAAGAAAGGTTAAAGGCACACACGAATTAACTGATGCTCCCCACACTTAAACACGAGACGGGGAATTTATACAATGACGAGATCATCACTCAATGCCTGGAATAAAGAGACAAAGCTGATGTTTTTTCCTTACTCTGGAGAGGGACAGCCATGCTGGTCAGGCATCTCTCCAAGCAGACGGCTGCTTTTGTGCAGGGAACTGATGTTTAGAAGCCTGCATAGCTCGATATTGTTAATAGACGTGTAGTCACTTGATTTTGACTCCCGTTGGTTGGTTGCACTCAAAGACCTTGTTTCCTGGCACGAGTTTGTCCCTTTCCGAAGCGAGGGGCTGAAATTGACCGGCTGCAAAAACAGTTTCACTGAGGCAGTTGTCATTGTTCAGTCGAACAAATTTAGCATCTGCTCCTATGACTCCTTGGTACCAGAGCTACGGAAACATCTCACTTTTCCTAAGTTCATGGGACTTTTTTTTTTTTTCCTTAGAGAGAAAGTATTTACGGTCCAATATATGATATCAGTAGCTTTACTTAATTTAAATAACTTTGATAATGATTCCTCAAACTTATATAGTAAGTAGAAACAAACCGTTATAATTACAAAATCAAACTTCCATGTCAGCATTTATATATTTAGTGTTTCCAAGAAGTTTCATTCTCATGTTTTCCCAAGTTAATAACTTCTTAGAATCAAGCTCCAAGCATTATTTATAGCTTTGAAAAAAACAGTCTGATACTGCTGGCGGATCAGAAGTAGGAACAGGGTGCCCGGAATTTTTATTTTTATCTTTTTAAGATAAATGAGCAGCACTTAAGAAAGCCTTTTGGAGTTTCATACAAAATACAACTTTGGTCAGAAATAGTCATTGTATTCTGCGTCAGCCTGCGTCTGTCCCATGGGCTGGGAAACTTTTAAAAAAATACCCACAGGAGTATCTACCATGTGCCCAGGGCTTTGCATCCGAGCAGCGTTTTCGAAAGTGTAAAAGCAGGCCTGAGAATTTCCTCTTAAGGAGAAAAGTGGACTGGCTTCGTGAGAGGTTCAGATAAGCTCATAGTGGGGTGGAGAAAAGCTCAGACTGGATTCACGTGAAAAGACATCGGGATGCTGGGGGGCGGGGTGGCTGAGACATGGGCCGAGCACTGGCAGGGCGTGGTGTCCTGCAGGAGACGCTGCTGCCAGCACGGGCAGGAGCGACGAGGGACGATCGGGGACACCGAGCGGAGTGCCGGAGGCCACCTGCCGAGTGCCGTGCGATGTCATGCCCGTGCCCGCCGCTGTCGTCTGTGGACTTCGGGAAAATGCCCGCTGCTCGTTATCGCTTTGGAGCCACGGCAGGCGCAGAGCAGAGCGCAGCCCGACATCAAGGCCGTTAGTGCAGGAGGACAGTAGCGGCTGCCCGGGGGGCGAATGGCGCAGGGTGTGGCGCCCACTGTCTCCAGTCCCACAATAGGAGGCCGTCATCCCGGAGGCCGTGTGCTGGCGAGTGCTCGTGGCCTTCTTCTCCCAGAGTCGAAGCTCATCCTGGGGCCCTTCGCTTCCAGACTGTGGCTCGCGGGGAGCTTGAAACCTGCCAGGGCCCATCGGTTACGGATACAGAAGAGGCCATAGCAAACCTGGGGGGTCAGGCTCTGTGGGTTCTCTCAGCATCGCCTGTTCCCCAGGAGTCGTCAGTGAGAAGGACTGCTGTCGGGAACTAGACGGGTATGGCTGTCCCTGAGGGGGTTTTACGGGGGGGCCGGTGTCACGTAATGGGGGCTCCATCGCCTGAGCCAGAGACGAGTGTATCCATCCGCTCGTCATTCCACACGTGTGCACGAGCAGTCACTATTCGGTAGGTGTCCCATTGTCTGCCAGGACATGTCTCTGACCACAGTGGCCTTGCCCTCGGTCGGTCCCAGATGAGCCCTCTCGTAGGGGGCTTCACGGTTCTGTAGAAAACTGTCAGCTCCTCTTCCTCGTGTGCCGGGCCTGCCCAGGCACGTGCCCACCCCACCCGTGGACTCGGCTCGTGTTATTTTCCAGGAGACTCCCCACCACCCCTGCAATTAGAGCTATAGCCGCCATCAGCCTGGGGGTTCCAGCATCTGCCGGGCCATCTGACACTAATCTGATTGTAGCACTGCGGCTGGGGTGCCCCGCTTGCCGTGTTACGTACAGGCAGCCTGGAAGAAGCTCGGCGTTCCTGCAGTTCATCAGAGGGATTCGTGCCCCCTCGTTCCTCCGCAAAGTTCCTCGGAGCGAATCACGTCTGGGTCCACCCTTGGACTTCATCTCGCAGCAGTGCCAACAAAGACTCTGTCACGGACCCTGCGGCTGCCTGCCTCTCGCTAGTTATCCCCCGTGCACCCCCGCTGCCCTGGGGTTATCCTCGCTAGACAAACGAAGTCTCTGCCAAGTTCACCCAATTAGCGGCTATTTCAGGAAAACCAAGTCGACCCCCCCTCTGCCAGGGTTAAAGCATCTGTCCTTCAGTGGAGATGCTCCGACCTCTCTCTCAGGTGGACCGCTGACACGCGGAACGGGAGAGCGGGCCGCCAGGGTGCCCACGGCCGCCCCGGGCAGGGCTGTGCCCTGCTCATCGAGTTAGGAAGTCGGGCGCGTTCTTGTTTTGGACTAATTAATGACTCAGTGCCAGAGAACAGACATGGGATCTGCCACCCGATCGTGCCACGTGTTCACTTTACTGTTTGCAAATCACTGCTTATCATTTACTTCGTCATTTACCAAAACTTGGTGATCTGGGCAGTACCTTCTCCACACCGGCCACCGCTCCGCCTGGACGCTAAGTCACAGCTTTGTCTCACCGGTACTATTGACGCGGTTAACTTGCTTTAAACATGCATTGATTTAAAAAAGGGAACTTCAGATCGTCACCTCAAACAGAGGTGCAGCGTCACTGGCTGTAAGTATAAGACAATTATAAAAATGTAGTGGAAACAGAACGATGCCAGTGGATCCTCACCACGGGGTGGCCGGGACGTCCCTTCCTACGAGACCCAGTGAATAGACTTGACGGCTTAACAAGCAGCTCTCTGCATGACTTCCCATGGTCGGCGTGGAATAAACGTCTACGAGACCCTTAGAGTGAGTCTGGAGCGAGCAGAGACGGGGGAAGCGTGCGGGTGTCCCCACGGCACGCCTGGGCTCCTCGCGGCCACTCACCACGTGAGGACCCGTGGCCTTGGCCGTGTTACTTTCGTGTCTCCGAGTCTCAGGTTTCTCACCCGTGAAATGGGGATGATTATAACCCGTCTCGAGGTTGTCTGGAGCGTGAAAGAGATTACACGTGACAAGCGCTCAGCACAGCGTCTGTACTTGGAAAAACACTCAACAGGCGTTAGCCGTGCTGATCACAGAACAGAACCACTCGGCTGGAGTCAAAGGACTTGGATTCTGGCACTGACTTGCCGTGTGACCTTGGCCTTCACCTGTCAGGAACAGGTTCCTCATCAGTGATGAGCATGGGTCACCTCCGCGGGGGTTCTCGCTGGGCGCCGAGTCCTCTGCGTCTGTCACCTTGACGGTCATGGCCACAAACCCTAGGGAGTGGATTTTTACACGATTCCCGCGTTCCACGTGGGAAACTGAGGCTCGGAAAGGAGCCTCTGGCCCAAAGTCATCCCTCTCATAGGTTCTAGGACTAGAACCCAGAGTCTGTGCCCCGAGCTGCTACGCTGTGAGGCCCATTTCACTGATTAGCAGCAGGTAAGAAACGAGATCACGCAGCCCAAACGGCTGAGGACCGTGGAGCCACAGGGTTTCGGGGTCGCCTTCGTTGAGTACGGAAAACGTCCCTGTGGAGGCTTCGCTTCGTGCCAGGGGTCGGACACCCAGTGGGGACAGGGCACACCCAGTCCCCGGACAGTCGGGCGGGACAGACCCAGGCCTGGTGGAGCGCACTGTTGAGGGAAGGAGCCTGAATCAAGTGCTCGCGACTTGCATGGGATTCTCGCTTGCCGAGGGCGGGTCGGTGAAGAGCTTCTGCGGCTCACACCCCTGGCCGGCATGAGCTCTAAGATGTCACCAGCTGCTGCATGTTCTCGGGGAGTCTGATTCCTGGGGGTGGGAGGGGAGCAGATGCCACCAGGCTCCCAGACACCCAGTCCCTGTTGCCTTCAGCCTGGTCCTCAGGGATTCGGTTCCGGTTCTCCGTAGCCCAGGAGTGCCTGGCCCTGTGGCTGGCTTCTCCACCGTCACAGCGGCTGCAAGGGGCAGGGCGGTCCCTCCTCACGGAGCCCACCAAGCCTCCCCATCCCCAGCTCTTCCCAGCCCTGCATATCCGCAATGGTTGTGGAGCTCCCTGTCCCCTTGGATGGGCTAACGCAAAGGGACACAGCAATGCCTGGAACCCACCGGCTCCTTCCCGCCCCTCGCCAGTCGCTGGCGGCTGCTGATGCTCTGGGGCTCAGAGGCAGGACCGTATCCCGCTCAGAGCAATGTGCTTGCCTGAGGCAAGGGGACAGTCCATCTTGTCCTAAAGTCTCTGTCCCTGTTACATTGCAGGACAAGTGCCCCTTAGTTGTTTGGCTTTCTTTTCCTTTTCTTTTCCTTTTCTTTTTTTTTTTTTTTTTTTTTAAGACAATTTGATGTAACTAGCGTTTCTTCTTCTTCTGTTATAAGTTTCAAAAAGAAAAGAGAAAGAAACCACAGCCGTGAGTCTTCCTGAGAGATGCGTCCGGGGTGAATCGTTGTGCTGGGACTCTCAGCCAGCAGCCACCTGCCCCGGCGCCTGTCTGTCTATCAGGCGAATCCTGTGCACCTGCCTGTGCCAGCCCTGTTCCGGGGTTCAGAGAGGACAAAAGAAATGTGCCCTCTGTCCCGTGGGGCTCGGGGTGTCTGGGCCCAGAAGCAGAACTGCAGTGGGCTGAAGGGGAGGCAGTGGCCTGAGTGTAACTGTAGACCTTTTTCCTTCTGAGTCTGGCTGGAAAGAAGAGACAGCCCAGCCTCAAGGAGGCAGGACAGGGCCACGGAGGGTGGGCTTGGGCTGGGGGGGACTGGAGGTCGGAGAGAAGGGGTCAGAGGCAGGAGAGAGGCTGGAGAAGGGGAGAAAGGAGCGGGGTGGAGGGTTCCGGTTGGGTAAAGAGGGGGCTAGCTCATCTTGCCTTCGCGGGCGAAAGTACTGACACAGAGCGGCAGAAAGATTTCGATTTTTGCTGTCAGCCTGGCTGGTTCTAGAACCCAGAGGGAAGGCGTTGGCTTTTACCACCAGAGTCCCTGCTCACCCACGGAGCCAAGGTGCCACAGTCGTCCTCGGCGGCGGGGGCAGAGTTAGTGCTGTCCACCGTCTCCACCCCGCCTGTGCTGGCTGCCCCTGGCCACGCCTCCCTGCCCGCCACACATTCTCCTGCACCCCTGCTAGGGACATTCTCTCTCTCTCTCTCTTTTTTAAGTGCTAAGTTCAATCCGGGGGTGTGTGTGCGGGGGGAAGGGGTATAATTCCAGATGCACAGCGTCTCTCGCCGTGACGCCCCCTCCGCTAATGGTTCAGAAGGGGTGTCCGCAGGGAGCAGGCAGGTGTGATCCACGGTACGGTCCACCGCTGGATAAAGGCAGATGCATTTCTCCTGTGTCATATCGTTCCAAAAAAGGAAAAGAAAAAGATCACCTCCCTTTTCTTTCCTTCGTACCTTAGGGGAACTAAGATGTCATTAGACGTTTTCAGGTCAAAGATTATTTGAAGGGGAGACACGGAGCTCCAGGACTGGGGTGTTCCCACAAATTTATGCAGCACGCTCTGAGCATTTGGGCCGAACCTGTGCGTTCTGAGTAGAGTGATCACGATGACACATGTGTCCTCCGGGGGCTCAGGGACCGTCGGAGAGACAGGCGGTGATGGCAGGGCCATGTTCTAAGGCGTCAGCCGAAGCCACCGCCTGTGTCACCGCCTCCACTGTGTACCCAGTTCACGTCTCACTATTCCGGGGGCCAAGAAAAACGACTGCTCCGAGGTCCCAAAACAAGTAATACAGTAAATTTCTTAGAAATGAAGGCTTACGATTGCACGAGTCTGGGATTTTGAGACAGGAAATACTCTTTTTTTTTTTTTAGTTTAAAATTTTGGCTTCAGAAATCAAAAGCCACACGGCTGGATGACTTAGCGTAGATGGTCGGCTTCGTTCACACAGACTGGGGACGAAGGCGGTTCCGGTCCCAGCCCAGACGTGGTGCTCATCTGGGCGGTAAGGAGAGGCGGAGAAGCAGAGAGTGAGGTGCAGGCGACCGTTTCTAAGTCTGAGCCCCAGGATGGGAACGCTCGAAGTTCAGGTGTGTGTGCAGGGACCAAGATCGGGGAAGAGGGGACCCCACACCTCATTTCATATCCGAAACCTTGGGAAGGGGCAGCTTTGCAAAGACTCAGAGCTAGCCTGGAGCCCAGAGAGCAGCGACTGGGGGCAGGGCTGGGTGGGGGGCAGGTTGGAGGCTTCAGGGACTCTGGTCCGGGAAGGGGAACTGGTGTGGCCCCGACACTGGGCAACTAAACGACTTAACGAAACTCGTGCCCTTTGCTCAGTCTTATTTTTCTATGGGGTTGTCTGCTACATGCTATGGCTTCGATCATGCTCAAATACATGGCATTTCACGCCCCGGGGAGAAAGCGTCATTATACTTGTTTTTGTCAGTTGTTTATCTGTCTCATCATTTGAGCTCTGTCACTTGTGGGATGCGACATTCTCCAAAATTGTTTAAGGAAGATATTTTACTCTTGTTTTTTTTTTTGCAGAAGGGACGATTGAGGCTCAGGGAGGCACGGCAAATGCTAAAATTCTGTGCCTCCAGCCCAGAAACGTTTTTTGCTGCCTAGGTCCACATGTCCTCCTGCCTCCAGGATGTGGCCATCATCCATTTATCCAGGGGCACCGCAAACTCAACACTTCCAAAGCCGAACTCATCACCTCTATCACTCGAACCTGTCCCCTCTCAGCTGACCATCCATCCACCCTCCATCCATTCAGCTACTCAAGTCAGAAACGTGGGCGAATACCCAGAGTGTGTGTGATGGTTTCGGGCTTGAGTCTGAACTTGGCTCTGCCGTTACGTAACTTCCCTCGCATCTCCACGTATCCATCTTGGTTTCAATGACTTCATGCGTAAAATGAGGATGAGGATACCGAGTCAGTCGTCTGACACTGGATAATAGCGCTTACATGGCATAGCGTTTTTGATAGCACAGAAAAAAAGCGTGTGTATATTACATAGCGCGGTGTTTGACACTTAAACTCCGGCGTGACATTTAATGAATGACTTATTATCATTACTGTTTGTATTCATATTAATGACATGTAGAACTGCATATCCTTGTGAACCCTAAAGCACTCCGCATACGTAGATTTTTACATATACACAGGCAAACTAACTAACACGTGTCATCGTGCACACACACATAGGCGCATGTGTAATAGTTGGACAGGCAAGTTGACTGAAAGATTGGCAGAAGAATCTGTCGTTCTCTCCCCCAGGGGGAGTCCTTGCCGGTTCACATTTGTGTAAGAACGTTAGCTATTGTTTAGAATGTTAGATACACAGTTCCAGGTATTCAGAATGGATTTTGGGGTCATGAACTTAATTAACATGAACAATCACTGCCGATTATTCAGTGTTTACTCAGTGCTGACACTGTGTTAAGTGCTTTATAGTCGTCAGTCATTTAATCTTTGCAATCACGGTGAAGGGTAAGATTTGGGGTCTTTGCATGGCAGGCAGGAGGGCGAAGCGCTGGCTCCAGGTCACACGGCCTGTCATGGCCGGGCCGGGGTCCCAGTTCCAGAGCTTAGCTCTTCCTCCTGTCTGTGCCCCAACGTCACGCAGAACCAGCCGTTATTTACAGACACCTCTGCCTTCAGGGTCCTTTTCAATCAGTAGCTGTTGGTGATTTTCCAACGCTGTGTCCCCAAGGTCGCAGTGGAGGTCTCCTGTCTCTTTCTGATCAGGGCCAGCTGTTGCTAAGCGATGGATTTTCCAGGGCTCTTACTTGGTCCCCGAGGTTAGACTTCACATCCAAAATGGCATTTGAACAGATAGCACTTTGTTCCCCGCGGGAGCCCGGATCCACTTATCAGCTTTGCCTCTGCAGGGGCTTCTCTTGCAGACCCGATCACTGTCTGGCAGTTGGGCTGAAGTCCCTGTTCTTGGGGCCCCAGAGAAAGCCAAGTTGGGTCAAGCGCTCCCTGCACCCCATTACCGCAGTGAGGGTGGGGAGAGGCGTCCACAAATGAACGAAGCTAGATCTATTCCCAAGACACCCAATACATACACATAGACACACACCCCGTCTCTCCACATGAACGAGATGAAGAATGCTGTGTGCACCGAGGTGCCTCTTGGGAGAGAGACGGTTCGAGGAGCATCCTGTAGCCACAGAGCCTACAGAGTTGCCTCTGACTTGGCTGGGTCTCTTAGCTTATTCATTTACTAAATGCACCCTACACGAAAAGCACCGTTGAAAGGGCTTCCGCCAACGGCCCCATTTTAACCTTCGGAGCCACCTCCATGGGGCAGAGCGTTGGAGCTGGATTTTACACCCAAGCGCTTGACTCCAACGCCTGCGTTGCAACCGCCCTGTGAGACTGCCTTGGACGGCAGCGTGGTGGGGAAAGATGCTGGGGAAGGGCGTGTCTCGCTGGCTGGGGGTCAGGGATTTGGGAAGGTCATGTCCGGTGGGGACCTGTGAACGTGCAAATGTCGCGTGAGGTGCAGTGTGATCCTGCCCCAGGGACACCAGAAATCTTGAGTTAAAAATCACACTGAAAATATCAACGTGTGGGGTGCGATGGTATTTTGGGGGGGAAGCTGGTGAGGCAGCCGAGTTCGTGCTGGATTTGATGTGCGGTGAGCCGGCCTGCAAGGATGAGGGAGGTGGCTGCCACCTGGGCCATAGGAATGGTGCCCCGACAGGGTCAGAAAGGGCACCTTTCCATTCGCTGGACCGTCTACCCCACGAGTAAGTCTCTTCGTGAATGAGGAGCTGGCACATGGCTCGCTCCCTCGGAGAGGCTTTTCCCAACTAGTGTAAACTCAGCGGAAAGCTCGTGACACCTGAGGTTTGACTGCCAGGAGGAAGGCGAAAAATACAGCGAGCGCGCTGGGCGGCCTTCACTCCCCACGGCGCCAAAGCCCCTTGAAACGACCTCTAAAGAGACTCTGGGGGGTTTTTGTACATTTCTCTTACAAAATAGTGCTTTTGTCAGAAACGAGCGAATCGGCAATGCATGAATTATAATCCTCTTCAAATCCGGATGGATTTTAAGATGGAAGATGAGAAATTGCTTCCCAAACCAAAAGCCGACACAGCAAATCATGGTGGGTGTTTTGGGTTTTTTGTTGCTGTTGTCGTTCGTCTGTTTTTGAGGCCGTTTCTAAAGAAGCCAGAGTATTCATTAGCAAAGTTTTTAAAAATCAGGAAATCATAACAGGCCTCAGAATGCCCTGCAAATCAGGTTGAACTTTTTATTTAGACGACTCTGTTCTTTCATGAAATCCTCATAGGTAGCTTCGTAGGTGATGTCAAAGTGTTGCCCAGACAGGCCATGCGACTGAGTCAAAGTCCGCTCTCTCTCGTTGCTTTATAGTACGATGCGCAGCAGGATAAGCGACGGCCGCCCCGGTGAGCTGGCCTTCTGGTCTGTCTGCTTACCAGGACACGTCCACACACAAAGGCCTGCCAGCGTCGGGCCCGAGATCACTGTCCTACACAGAGCTGAATGCCCAGGATGCCATTCCAGGACCAGTCCTGCTGACTGCAGCCTGGCGGCTCAGCAGGCTGCCGTTGGGGCTCCGAAGGCAGAGGTGACAAGGTGACATCCCTAAGAGGGGCTGCACAGAGCTGCCCGCAGCACTTTAGGGGTGAAGACGCTCCCTCCGCTGAGCACCCCGCCCTGCCGGAGGGCCCAGGGCTGTCCGATTGCAATCCTGCCTCCCAGCACACAAGGAGCGGGCTCCACCAGGATGCAGGCGGACCCTTCCCGCTAAGGCAGCAGAGAGGGGAGGGTAGGTTTAGGAGAGGACCGTTCCATGGCCGTTTATTGACCTCTGCCTCAGCGGCCTTTACTTATGCCGTCTTATTTAATCTTCTTGAAAGCCAGGAGCAGTTTGAATTGGTCCCGCTTCTGTCCGACTTCAACGTCTGACCATTTTCTACCCCCTTCTAAAATCCTCTGCTGATAAAAGGGGACAGATCGAGAGACGCCAGGGGCAGCTCGGAGAGGGAGCTGAGCACGCTGGGGCCTCGGTTCCTGTGACCAACAGGACCGGAACGAGGGGGGCAAACCTCCTTGGTGACCTCGGCGCCAGAGACTCCATCCTTAAGGGGAACTCAGAGCAACTGCAGGTGTGGAGTCCGAAAACGTTCTCCAGTGAGTAACGGATGCTACGTTTGTTTGGAAAAACAAACAAACCAGCAGAGCACGCAAGGAGGAGGTCAGTCATGTCTTCAAAGGCAAACGGCTGGAAACTGGGAAAGCAAATGACAATGCCTCTAGGCCATGGACTTCTCTGCAGCCATGAAAGCGACTGAGGCCTCTGTCTTTGAGCTCGTATTAAGCCCAGTATAAACTTAAAATAAGCGCAGACACACACGACGTCAAGTGTGTTCTGTACGGTGCGAGCTGATTTGCGTTCGGAAGAGTTCTTTTATGCTTATAAACGCAGAAACACTTGCAAAATGTAGAAACGGCTGCAGAAGCCGGGTTGGCTGGAAAGCCCAGCAGACGATGTCTGTGTCCCCACCCCGGAGGCTAGGCCAGGGTCCCCCCAGAGACAGGGCGTGGGGAGCCCCAGTAGCTGCCTTCAAACCCTGCTCCCTGGACTTTCCCCTCTGAGTTTACTTCATGATTCCCGTTTACAGGGCTGAGGCATCGCACACCTGCAGGGGGTGCCATCCTTCTCCCAGGCCACAGGAACGGCACTGCTGTAGCAGGCCGGAGTGTGCACTGCGCCAGCCCGGGCCCTGTGGTCTGAGTTTGCCTGCCACCCACAACCCCCCCACCCCCCCCGCCCCGCTGTGAGGCTCAGGTGTGCTGCAGCTAGCTACACAGGTGCTGGCAGTCCAGGTCTTCTGGAATGTTCTCGGTGGCCTTTGGTCTGGGGAGCTGGGTAGAGACGCCCCCTCTGTCTGGGCAGTTGGCCTCTGCCCCTCTTTTGGTGCACGGGGGACTTGTTTGGTGGCGGTCCCCTACCATGCTGTCCTCCGCCCCCCGGAGGGGTTCAGCTAAAATGCAGAGCTAATGCCATCGCTGCAGCCCAGAGCCTTCCGCGTCGCCCGCAGTGCTCACGGGGATGCATGATGTCTGAGCATTTTAAAAATGCTCGTTCCTGGGCACCCTCTGAGCTACGTGTCCTTGGGCCTGGGAACGGGCACCAGGACCCGCAGTCTCACGAGCTGATTCTGATATCAGTGCTTCTCGGACCCCGCATGGGAACGCTGGCCCGCGGGAAATGGCTGAACTGTGGCCGGCAGCCCTCGAGGCCCGCTCGTCTGCGTTCTCCCCAGACCCCAGTCATGTGGAATCCCTCGCCTGGCCCCAGTCCCTTGCCAGGCTTTCTTCCTCCTTTGCCTGCCTGGGCACAACATGGCCCTCTGCGAGAATGTCCCCGTGGGCTCTGCCCAGGCCCAGCCCCCGTGGAGCCTCTGCCCCCGACAGACAGCCGGACACTCACTCCGTGGCTTCAGCCCTGCTCCCTATCTGCACGTGCAGACGGCCCCAGGGCTGTGCGGACCTTAAGGCAGGACAGCTCCTCCTGAAGGTGAGGCTCGGAAGTACGAGCCAAGGAGAGACAGTGGGGAGAGGGGTCGGCTGGCACCAAGTCGGGACCCAGAATTAGGTTTTCAGGGGCCCAGAAGGAGAGTCCTCTGGCCAGAGTGGCTTCTCCTGGCCGCAGCCACTGGGACCACGGTTGTGGCCACAGAGCTCTGTGAGGTGGTGGCCACAGACTCCATTGGAGGGTCTCGTTGAGGAGCCTCAGTACGGACGGGGAGCGCTCTCCTTGTTTCTGGGCTCCTTCGAGGGTCTCCCACCCACTTGGCTGTTCCTTGCCAAGCTCCACGCCTGGGCGGGACCTCTCTCCGTCCTTCTCCTGCTCCTTGATGTCCCACGGAGCCGGAGCCCTGCATTTGGCATCGTGACCTCCCCCAGGTCCCCTCCCTCCGTCCGCACCCCGGCTTTGCCCGAGGTCAGGCCTTCCTCACCCGGAGAACTCAGGCGCCGAGGTTTGTAAAGAAGCGTTCCCAAGCAGCTGCTGACAACACGCCCCGGCAAGACGCCAGACCTCCCACCTGCAGAGTTTTTACCAAACCTTTAAAGGGTGCAGTCTTGTACCCTGCAATCATCCCACAAAAGCTGTCAGGAGCATCATTGAGAATGAAAACCTGCAATGAGCCAGGTTTCACACAGGAGAAAGCTGCCAATCGTCTGTGCTTTGTGTGGGGAGCTGGTTCCCGGCCCTGGAGTTTCACGCCCAGCAAAGGCCCGATGCTGTGGCCCTGTCACACTCCTGGGCGTGTGATTCTCCCTCTTGACCTCCCGGGGGCGAGGGGGGCGCCCTGCAGGACTGAAAAGACCTTGGATGTTTGTGGGAGACGATTTTGCTTCATGTTTCGGCTGTGCAGCTGAGTGACTCTCCTAAGTTATCTCAACGTTCTGAGCCCCGTTTCCTTGGGTGTGGATTGTCACTGAACCCCCAGACCTGGAGGGTTCTATGTGGCATGAGAGGCAAAGCGCACGCACAGGGCCTGGGAGTGCAAGACGCTCCGAAGTGGGGGCCTCCCTGCTCACCTTTGCCTGATGTCCGTCCGTCCGTTTGTCTGTCCCTTCGGTTGGGAGAGGCCTCCGTCACAGTGGGACTGAGAACTTACCTCTGCAGCCGGAACAGTGACCTGGGTTCACATCCCAGCTCCGCCACTTCCAAGCCGTGTCATCGTCCTTGGCGAGTTATTTCTCTTCTCTGCTCCCGTGTCGTCATCTGTAACATGGTGCTGACGATGGTGCCTAACACTTACGTGTTCCTGTGCGGTTTAAACAGCTGTGACCGAAAACGTGCTTGAGAAAGAGCCTGGCACGTTGTCAACGCTCGGTAAATGTTAGTGGTGGCCACTGAGTCTTCGCCCAGCCAACATTTAGTGAGAGCCGACGCGGGCCTGCGGGGCCTTGGGCACAGGCCTCAGAACGATCTGGTCTTAACAGGCTGTTCCCCACTGGCCAGGATTGGGACCCCCTGGCAAGCGGGCGCATTCCGATGCCGCCAGCCGGGCCCAGCAGTGGTGGGGTGTGGGGCGTCCAGTGGGCTTTGCAGATAGACAGATAGACCCAAGTGCACACCCCAAGCTGTGTGACCTCAGGCGAGTGCCTTCACCTCTCTGAACCTCGGTGTCCTCATCTGTAAGTAGGCCGCCTCTCAGGCCTTGTCAAAGGGGTCACAGAATCACGGAGGACCCAATAATCGCTGGCGCCCTTCCTCTCTTGGGCACCCTCTTGGGCTTTCTAGGAATTGTGAAGAAGCTGCCTGCCTGACCACAGAGGCCTGGCCGGTGCGGTGTGAGTGTGTGTGTGTGTTTGGGGGTGGGGGGCGGTGTGCTGCTGCCTCGGGAAGTTGGGGCCGGCTGCTCCTGAGCCAAGGCCGTGGGAACGTCCCGTCCAGCTCCCCACGTAGATTGTCCTCACACTACGGTACGGCCTTCTCAGCTCCGACTCACCGGCAGCTTCTGTGGCTTTCCTTCTCCAGGGAGCAGGCGGTTATTTTGGCTCATGTCAGCACCCCAGTATCCTGGATGCACCCAGATGTCTCACGCTCTCACGAGCGGGACCTTGTCTTCCGTGGTTCACGGACACCACCCCTCCCCCCCCAAATGACCACATGTCCCATGGGGCTGGAAGGAGGTGGGTGGGGCTGGACGATGCAGGCACTGGTCATGTCACCATGTGCCAGAAACGACATGCCCGTGGCCCCAAGTAATTCCTGTAACAGGCCAACAATGCAGGCAATACGGTCATTCCTATCTGAGAAGCACGGGACCCGCGACGCAGAGAGATGACACCACTTCCCCACTCACACATAGCAGGGCAGAGATTTGAACCCAGGTCCCTTCACAAAGTCGCAACAGAGCCTCTCGCTGGGCCGACCGGGGCCTGAAGCCGTGGTTCTTGGGGTGGGTGTGATCAGCATGTCGTTGCCAGCCCAGCCACACAGGCCTGTCAACATCTGCCACCTTTCCTCAGATGAACTAGCCTCAGAGAGGTTACGTGACCGATCTCAGGTCACGCGGCTAGAGCTGGCAGAGCCCGGTCTGTGCTTCCGTCGCTAAGCTTCACCGCGCACACACTGCCACCTGGGCCTGAAACCCAAAGCAGCCATTGCTTTGCAGAATCTCTTCCTCGGTCATGATGTTTGATGCAAACGCCCTAGATGCTGATCAGTTTCCAGCCGTCCCCTGGGCTCTCCACCCAGTCAGCAGGTGTAGGCCAGAGCCGGGCCTTGGGGATCAGCTGGGGTACAGGGATAGGTTCGAGGAGCTACGGGGACTCGCTGCACTTCGGCAGAACTGAGGCGGGGGTCTTGACCATCCAGCCGGTCCAGGCCCTTATGCGGACAGGTGCCAGGTGCCTCTTACGTACGAGAGACTCCCGTTGTGTCCACGTGGACACGTGAGTTCACTGACCTTCATGTCCACTTAAGGAGCTGAGTATAATTATCTTCATTTATGAAAGACAAGGAAACCAAGGTCAGAGAGGTTGAGCGCCTGCCCAGTGACACACAGAATAAAAAGGAAAGAGAGAGTTTCAGACTGTTTCCGCGAGGTGGACTGGGGCAGAGTTAATCTCACCGGCCTTCATTTGCGTTTGCAAAGCTGCAGTTCCCCAGCCCCCAGCGTCGAGCTGAGTCGTGACCTGCCCTGTGACGCTTGCAGCAATAGGCGGCAGGTGTCATGGACACCTTGGGGCCGTCCCTCCCATCTTAGCAGTTAGTGGCAAGCGGTCCCCCTTCAGCACAGCCCTGACCTCCCTCTCCCGCTCATCTGAGGTCTGTTTCTTTAAGCAGCGCGTACCCCTCAGTCATAAATATATATATATATATTTTAAATTAGGCTTGACAAGAGCGTCGCCGTGTGCGGTGACTGACGTGGTTTCAAAGCAGATTTAGAAACAGTCTTGGTCCTGGCATTTAGGCGGCAGGTGGGTGTTGTTTGTTGCCGAGCAATTAGGACATAGATTAACGTGATTTCACTGCTCAGCGTTGGAATCCGGGCGAGTTCTCTGCCAACAGGTTCCCGGGAGCTCACCCCGCCCACTTCCTTTTGTCTTCCTGCCTTTTCCTCCTCCTCACTCATCCACCTACCTGCCTTGAAATGTGCTATTTCAAATTTCTAGTTCAAGAAAGTTTGTGTAGTCGAAGTCATAAAAAGACATGCCTTTGACGTCCGCCGCAGAAGCAGCCCACAGCACCTGCAATCTTAACCGAAAGGCCTTTGGAGACTGTGTGTGCCTGGTCTTTTCTGCCCAGCTCGGAACCCTGCAAGGCATCTCGTTTCACGCGGAATAAAAGCCAAGGTCCTTCAAACCGCTGAAAGTTCTATGCGATCGATTCCTGTCTCCTCCCTAACCTCGTCTCCTCCCTCTCTGCCTGGGCCACACGGGCCTCGCTGCTGCTCCGGGGACGCACCTGCCCGCGCGCACCTGACAACTTCCGGGCTCGCCGTTCCCTCCTGGCGAAGAGATGTGTTTCCCCAGCTGTCCGTGTGGCTCTCTCTCGCTCCCGTCCGTCGCCGCTGTGGCACCTTCTCTGTGCCTTTTCTCCTTCATTCCTCTCCTTGCTTCTCACACACCGTGTCGTTTCTTTTGTTTCCTGTCCGCATGCTCAGCGGGAACTTGGGCATCGGCACAGGGCGGACCTGCGTCTGTTTCGCTGGCCGCTGCGGCTCCTGTTCCTGGAACGGGCTTCATGGAGCGGTGATCACCTGGTGTCACTCCCATAGCCTGCAGCGCCAGAAAGAGCAAGGGCTGTGGCATCAGGTGGGTTAGGATTTTGACTCCACCCCTCAGTGCCTGTGTCACCTTTCACATGGTCCCTGCCACTATGACTTCAGAGAGGGCTGCCACCAAATGTAACGTCCACGACCTCAGTTGCATTGGGACAATTTGCATGATTTCATAGAGTAATCCCCCCACCCCACCCCCGACAGTGGGTTGTGGAGTTCTCTAGCCTAGATTACTTCCTTTCCTGAGTCCCCAGATGGGTTACGATCACGGATTCGACATCTGGCTTTTCCATAAATAAATACACACGTAGGTAAGTAAGATAAAGATAAAAACGTGATGTGGTTGCCGATAGTTGGCCATCAGAGAAACTGGACATCTCCAGATTCCAGGCCTGTAAAGAGTTTGGGGTTGACCTTGGGACTGGAAGAAGGTGTCCCAGGGCACAGTGACCTTTCCTCTGCATCACAGAGACCTCAGTTTGAGTACTGACCCTCGGCTGTGTCCCATGGGGCAAGTCACTAACCCTTGCTGGATCCATTTCCCCATCTATGAGGTGATAGTAGATGATGATACAGAGGTGATAATACCCGCTAAGCCGTTCACAAGTATTTTGTTTAATATTATTTTTATTTTTCGATTACTGTTGGCATACGATATGATATTAGTTTCAGGTGTACGATGTAGTGATTAGACATTTATATAACTTACAAAGTGATCACACCAATAAACCTAGTATCCATCTGACACCACACGCAGTTATTAGAATATTATTGACTGTATTCCCTATGCTGTATATTACATCCCCCGACTATTTTATAACTACCGATTTGTACTTCTTAATCCCTTCCTCTCTCCCACCCACCCCCTCAACGCCACTCCCATCTGGCAATCCTCAAAATGTTCTCTGTATCTGTGAGTTTGTTTGTCTTGTGTGTTGATTTCGTTCCCTGGATTCTATATGTAAATGAACGTGTATAGCGTTTGTCTTTCTCTGTCTGAATTACTCAGCACGATGCCCTCTGGGTCCATCCATGTCATCGCAGACGGCAAGATTTCATTTTCTTTTTGTTTATGGCTGAGTAATATCGCACTGTATACATGCGCCACCTCTTCTTTATCCATTTGTCCACTGATGGACACCCACGTTGCCTCCGTATCTTGACTGTTGTAAATAACGCTGCCATGAACGGATGGATTCACACGTCCCTTGAGAGTAGAGCTTTGGGTTTCTTCAGATAAATACACGGAACTGGGATCACTGGGTCCTTCTTTGTCTCTTGTTAGAGCCTTTGTTTTAAAGTCTATTTTGTCTGGTATAAGTATCGCTACTGCAATTTTTTGTTGTTGTTGTTTCCATTTTCATGAAACATTTGTTTCCATCCCTTTGCTTTCAGTCCGTGTGTGTCTTCCGATCTGAGGCGAGTCTCTTGTAGGCAACGTATGGAAGGATCTTGTTTTCTTATCCATTCAGCCACCTTATCTTTTGATTGGAACATTTAATCTTTTTTTTTATTTGAAGTAACTGTTGATATGTAGTTATTGCCATTTTATTATTCATATTTTTGATATATATTTTCTTCTTCTTCTTAAAGAAGTCCCTCCAACATTTCCTGTGATGCTGGCTTGGTGGTGATGAACTTCTTTAGCTTTTTCTTGTCTGGGAAGCTCTTTATCTGTCCTTCAATTCTAAATAATAGCTTTGCTGGGTAGAGTCATCTTGGTTGTAGGTCCTGGCTTCTCATCACTTTGAATATTTCCTGCCAGTCCCCTCTGGCCTGCAAAGTTTCTGTTTAGAAATCAGCTGACAGTCTTATGGGAACTCCCTTGTAGGGAACTAATTGCTTTTCTCTTGCTGCTTTTAAGATTCTCTCTTTGTCTTCAACTGTTGGCATTTTAATAATGATGTGTCATGGTGTGAGCCTCTTCGGAGTTCATCTTTTTTGGGACTCTCTGTGCTTTCTGGGCTTGTATGTTTATTTTCTTCGCTAGATTAGGGATGTTTTCCTTCATTATTTCTTCGAATATGTTTTCGATTTTTTTTTTTTTTGCTGTCTTTCTTCTCCTTCTGGTACCCCTATAATGCAAAATGTTGATACACTTGATGTTGCCCAAGAGGCCCTTTTACTATCCTCGATTTTTTAAATTCTTTTTCTCGTTGCTGTTCTAATCAGGTGTTTTCTGCTACCTTATCGAATCGCTGACTTGATTCTCTGCTTCGTCTAATCCACTGTTGATTCCTCTTAAGGTATTCCTCATTTCAGTTACTGTTGTCTTCATTTCTGACTGGTTCTTTTTTATGTTTTCTAGCTCCATTTTTATGCCTTCTATCTATTTGGTGAAGCTCTCACTAAGTTCACCTACTCTTCCCCCAAGTTCATTGAGCAGCCTTATCACCAGTGTTTTGAACTCTGCATCTGGTATCTTGCCTCCGTTTTGTTTATTTATTTATTTTTTTTTTGGAGCTTTGTTCTGTTCTTTCATTTGGGACTTGTTTCTTTGTCTCCCCATTTTGGTTGCCTCCCTGTGTTTGTTTCTATGTATTAGGTAGAGCTGCTATATCTCCTGGTCTTAGTAGAGAGGCCTTATGTCATAGGTGTCCTGTGGGACCAAGTGGCACATTCTCCCTGGTCACCTGAGCTGGGTCCACCAGGTGTGTCCCTTGTATGGGTTGTGTGTGCCCTCCTGTAGTAGCTGAGGCTTGGTCGCTATTTGTATGTCAGTGGGAGGGGTTGGTTCTCGGGCTGGTTGTTTGTGGGGACTGGCCGGTGACCACAGTGGAGGAGCTGTTGGGCAGGAGCTGACCCTATGGAGCAGGATCCACTTTAGCAGGGCTCTGGTGCCTGCCCAGTCTGCACTGTGGGCATGTTGTGCTCGGATGTCACCCCTGGTGGTGCTCTAGCTCAGACCACTAGGTGTGCAGGCCAGTGCCTCCTGGGAGGGGCCCTGCCAGAAGCCAAGTTCAGCCACAGCCTGTACCCTGCCCAGGGCCACCGAGCAATCTGCAGATGGCTGCCATTTGGTGGACTTGGATGCGTCTCTAGAGGTCAAGCCACAAATCAAGGCTGGCTGCTGCTAGTG
Organism: Pteropus medius; assembly: GCF_902729225.1. Lineage (NCBI taxonomy): Eukaryota > Metazoa > Chordata > Mammalia > Chiroptera > Pteropodidae > Pteropus > Pteropus medius. The sequence goes on along the minus strand of NW_024340699.1, from coordinate 12,247,555 downwards.
CTGGGCTTAGGGCTGCTCAACAAGAGGTACCGCGGCATGCTGAGGCCAGATGCTGCTTTTATGGGTTTTGCGAACCTTTAAGAGATTTTAGGAAAGTCCGTAGCACCAGCAAGACAGGCCATGTGTATGGGAAATCCACTGGAAGCAGCTGGGTGGCCCGCACGTTGGGAGGGGCGGGGTCTCAGGGAAGCACTGGGCGGGGCGAACGGCATCAGGTCGATGGATGGAGGCAACATGGCGGCGCCTGCGTCTGCTCGGGCGGGGGAAGGCCCAACAAAGGAACAGTGGCCTCTGCCGGCTCTTCTGTCTGGTAAGCTGCCCCTGCTGCCCTCGCACTGAAGCCAGACAACTCGGTCCCTCCCCGTGTGTCCCTGGAGCAGCTGCCCCAGCGCTGGAACTCAGCGAGCGACTCCATCAGCGGTAAGTCCATGCGCGGGCCCTTAAGGGGAGTGTCTGCGACTCCAGTGCCCTCCGTCTCACTCAGCCACAGTCTTCTCTGGTTTTCACAGCCAGAATTTATGGGGACTTCTCTTCCTGGGTCTGGAACCCTGGGTGGGGAGCCCAGTGTGGGGCTGGGGACCCCTTACTCCTCCGAGAGAATCTCCACAGCCGGGAGATGCCTCCTGATTTTTAACCGCCACACACAGCTCTGGGCCCTTTCCGCGTCTCCGCCGCTCCTACCAGCATTGAGGTGGTTTCTGCTCTGCGTCCTTAGTTGTAGGACTTTTGTTCAGCTAGACTTCAGGCGATTTTCAATTTTGGCTGTAATTTTGTTTAGTTGTAATTTTGATGTGGTCATGAGAGGGGGCAGGCCCGGCGTTTACCTGCTCCGCCATCTTGACCGGAAAATCACAAGTATTAAAGGCAATGTGTGCAAAGTACCATGTGCGGTGCCCAGTGTGTAGCTAGAGTATTGTCTGTAGCTTATTGCATGCTTATCATGTGCCAGGCACCACGCGAGGGGCGTCGTATGCATCATCTCGTTAAAGGGGAATCAGAACCTGAGTACATGTGTACAAAAAATAAGTGAGAGTTCCACTTCTAGGAAATGTCCAGAGGAAATCATAAAGTGTGTATACAAGATTTTTGTTTTTCAAAAAGGGAGGTCATTTCAGCATTATTTATGTTGGTGGCATAAATCAGAAGTAATCAATGTCCCACAACACAGAGAATGCTTAAATAGATTATTGTATGGCCATTAAAACAATGCTGAAAAAAATTAAGAAAGTGGTGGTAAATGCACAGTGATGGTAAGTTTTAAAAAATCATTTAAAATTTTGTATAAAAAGGATGGCTTTTTGTTTAAGTGCACAGGGTATGAATATATGTCTACAGACAGTGAATAATGTGGCCCATGTGATTTCTAATGGTGATTATGTCAAGATTTGGGTGAAATTAGTCATTTCTATCTCCGTTTTTGTATATATCCACATTTTCTGCTTTTTTACAGTGACCACCTGCTGTTGGGTAATACAAACAAAACAACACGAAAGTTACTTGTAATTTAAAAATTAAAGTAGTAGGTACGGTCACATCTTTCTGATGGTTTGCCTAGTGTGATGTGAACATTTTGTAGGTTGAGCCTTCATTCGAGGTGGAAACTAGCACACTGGTGAGGCCAGGTAGCTGCGATTAACCCCGTTTTAGGCATAAGTGCCCTAGAGACACAGGGAGTCTGGAGTTTGCCCATGTTCAGCCAGCGGGAGGCCAGACCCGAGGCTGACTTCACTGCCAGCCCGCCTGCCTGCCACTGTCAGGAAATTTACAGAGAATGTGAGACATGATTTTCAGGTTCATCAGCTCTCAGAGAAATTGGACACGAAGGGTCTACCTCCAGCTCTCCGCTTTTCCCCACACACACAGGAAGACACGGTTGTCACACTGTCCTATCTCATGTGTGATAGGGCCTCAAGGGAGTGAGGAGAGGTGAATAAAGCATATTCTGGAGAGGTTCAAATATTTGCAGAGAAACTGAGTGCCTAGTTCAGAGAGATGGTTTATTTTTTCCCCTGGAAATACCAATTCTTTGTTTTCATATGATAATATCTTTTATATATTTTAAATTATGAAATACATTACATATTTATAGGAACAGAATTCGAGTCTGTGTATTCTATGACTTGCTTTAGTGATTCATCCATGTTGATGCAAGTAGCTATAATTCATCTTTCACTGCTATATACTATTCCAACCTGCATCTAAACCAAAATTTTTTATCTAATTCATTTTTGTAGGGCTTTTTTCCCCCAGTTTTTTTACTATGACACGAAATGCTATTATGACCTGGAGCACATGTAAAAATGTATCGAGAGTATATACCTAAGCATGAAATAAAAAGGTTTATAAGGTGTATGATTCTTCAAAATAACTAGGTAACACTAAATCTTGCCAGTAGGCAGGACCTGGGTCACTTTCTGTCCTGTCAGTGACATATTGTGTACCATTCCATAGACTACCTTAAAGGAATGCAGAAAAGGTCATGAAGACAGTGGCTCGTTCACAGGACAGGAAGTGGGGGCCAGTCCATTCAGTGGGTCGAGGCTCAACTACTTTGAAGGCTGAGCAGCTTCTAGGAATTCCACCAAGGACTAAATACGTAATTATTACTATCTTTAGCAAAATGTACCATTCGAGAAATAATGTAGGCCTTTAACGATGAAGAGAAGTACCGTTAAATAGCAGCCTATTGGTTGCCCTGACTTTTTTTGGAGCATTAAAAAAATATATTGTGATGAGGAAATGGTGCTTGAAAAAATGTGTGCGATATCAGATTAATATATCAGAGTGGAAATTCTAAAATTAAGACGGCTGGCTACATACTCGCGGTGCCTAGCTTGACTCTCTCCATGCAAATCTGTGTTTCCAGCCATGGCCGAGGGATCCCAGGGCTGACGTCTATGCTGAGCTGACCAATCAGACTTGATTCTGCTGGAGTTGGGACTCTGGAGATGGAAGGGGATGAGGCTACCTCTAGCTTAGGCCCACAGGCTGGAGCCTGGTTGACCAGCTCTTCCTTTGCAACTAAAGAGACTTCCTGATTCCTGGGGCCTGGAATAGGCCACTTACTGAGTGCCTCCTGCTGCCCGCCATTTTCTTACATTATCTAATCAATTCTGACAAAAGCCCTGTGGGACGGGTGTTATTATCTCACTTGATAAATAAGAAAATCGAAGTTCAGAAGTGGCAGCCACTGCAAAGCCCCCTGATAAGGTGGGTGATAAGGGCTGGAATTTAAACTCTGGTTTTCAATCCTGTGCTTTTTCTCCTCACACTGAGACCAGATACAGAATTGGAGGCTCACAGTGATGCAGAGAAAGAAATACAGGCAAATGGGGTATAAAACAAAACAAAACAAAAACCAAAAAAAACAAAACGGAAGGAAATAGATCAAAATGTTAGCAGTTCTTATCATATTATTGACTGTATTCCTTATGGTGGCAGATGGTGGTGGCCACATCATAAGGTATATAAATGTTGAATCACTGTGTTGTACACCGGAAACTAATATAATATTGTATGCCAACTTTAATTTTAAAAATGTTAGCAGTTCTTACATTAGGGTGCCGGGACTGGAACTTTTCTCCTTCTTTTCTCCATTTTCCTAATTTTATGGAATGTGCACTGAGCGTGGATGGGAGCACAGTCAGCTCCCGGGAATACTTAGGGAGAAGGGGCTTCCTAGGTGTCCACGTGGGTCCTTCTGCCAGTGGAGCCGCGCTTGCGGCCTTTGCCCTGCCCTCTGGGAAGGGACCTTTCCCACGAGTCCCCTCCCTCCAGAGGCAAAGTGGCTTCTTCCCGCAAAACGCACTGCGATTTAATCACAATATAATTGCTGCTCAGAAATAGCGGGGCTTCACGGCTCTCAAATCAAACGGCTCAGTGAGTCGCTAAGCAAGTCCGTAGGGTAGAAAATCCATCTGTTTAAAACCCACCTCTCTCCTACGTGCCCGCTGAAGTTACTTTCCAGGGTACTGACGCAGCACAGTGGGAACACTGCTCCCCACCCCTCATCATTACGCTATGGAATATGTCGGTGAAGACTTGGGGAGCTGGGGTCCTCTCCTGTTTAGGAAGAAGGCACTAGCATTCGTGGTGCACCTGCTTTAGGCCTTGAGTTAAGCGCTTTCGATCTGGTATTTTACTCATAACAAGGATGCTCGGAGAGGCGAGGGCATTGCTGCTTTCCAGGCGGGGAGACTGAGGTTGAGAGAGACGTTCGCAGGTGTGGAGCGGGCAGTGTGGCTGCACGCCCAGCGGCTAGACAAGGCCTTGAAAGCCCGCGCCCCCTAATTGTGGGGCAGACGGCTCAACTTCCCGCACTCCAGGGTCTCTCGTCTGTAAAGCAGAGAAAAATAACAGTACTGCCACCGTCACGTTGCTGTGAGGGCATTTATTTAATGTCATAAGCACAGTGACACTTAAGGTGTTCTTTTCCTAGGGCTTGTATATTTCTCAAGATTTCTTCATAGGCATTTTTGGTTTCTTTTCGGTATTGTGAATCGGATCCTTTGTTGCCATTACGCTTCTCATTGGTTATTGCTTGTCATCGTTTTAATGTTAATTTTGTGCTCATGGGAGTGTAAGCTCTACAAAAAGGGAGAAACTTTATTATGTTCACCTGTGTCTCGAATTCTTAGAAAAGTGCCTGGGCTACAGTAGGTATTCATCAAGTATTTGTTGAATGGATGGATCTGGCCAACTTACTGAATTCTCTTCATGATGCTCATTTTTTTTTTTTGTTTTTTTTTTTTTAATTGATTCTCTTGAATTTTTAGTAGCTAGCAAATTGTCTGTACGCTTTCTAATATTTATGATTTCTATGCGAGACAGTACTTGTCTGGGCAGACATCTCTGTAGTGGCCCCGTAGTGGGTATGACTGCCTCTAATGTTTTGATATGAAGTTTGGGGGAGTTTCTGCCTGGTAGCCACCTTTTACCAGATTGTGAAAATTTCATTCTGTCCCAGCTTCCCTGAGGTTTGATTTTTAACTTGTTCCTTTAAACCGGGATCGAGTGTTGGATTTCATTATCTGTGTTGCTGGCGTCTGTCGAGGTGATCATCTGTTTTTTTTCCCCTGTAATTTGGTGATGTCACTTCATTAGTTGTTATTAAAAGGTACATGGGAATGTGCTCATGGGATACTGACTTTGAAAATGCACAGGAAACAGCACACAGGGATGGCTGCCATGTAAACACATTACTGTCACTCTCAGAGGGAAGTCGTCTGCCTATCTGCCTGCCTCTGCTGCCACACCTTCCGGGCACCACCCTCACCCTCAGTGGGAGAGGGTGCTTATCTGCCTAGTTATGTTGCCAGAAGTTTCTAGGTCGTGTTTACTAGGAGGCAGAGTAAAGGGTCCTTCTGGGCCTCTCGGTGGCCCTCGGTTCTGCTCCCAGGGGCAGGGGCAGTGAGCAGGGTTGACCACTCTTTGGTCCCTGGCACCCACTCATCTCTCCCAGGAGGCTGCATGGGTCGGTGGAGCTGGAACCGCGACCCCTCCCCCAGGCAGGGTGATCATCTTCTGCCCTCCCTGGAACTTCCTTCATGTGGCTTCAGGGGATGGTAAGAGCCAAGTGTTAGGAGTCTTACTGCCACCTAGCTTCCTCAGAGCGTCCTTCTCAGCCAGCAAGGAACCTGTGCCCTGTGATCCACTTGACTTCTGTGACTTGTGCTTCTCTCCCTTGGGGAGTCTGCCATGAAGAATGATGGCCGAAAGGGCAGGAAGTGGGCACCCCTGGGTTCCTGACAATCTCAGAGATTTTGGAGTAAGATATAGAGACTGGAATAGTATTTCCCCAATCCCCCAAAGCTATGTTCAAGTCCCAGCTCCAGTACCTGTGATCATGAGAGTATTTAGAAATAGAATCTTGGTAGATGTAATTAGTTAAGGATCTTGAAACAAAATCATCCTCGATGATGAGCTCTGAATCCAGTAACTGGTATCATTATAAGAGGAAGACACACAGAGACACAGAGACACTGGCCATGTGAAGATGCAGGCAGAGGCTGCAGTGATGCATCCACAGCCAGGCTTTGCTGGGGCCACCAGAGGCTGGAAGAGGCGAGGAAGGGCACTTCCCTAGAGCTTGAGGGGGTGGGGGGGCAGGGGAAATGGGGGGGGCCGCGGCCCTGCTGACACCTTGATTTCAGACTTCCAGCCCCTGGAAATGTGAGAGAATAAATGTGGGAGAAGAAATTATCCACCCAGTTTGGGACACTTTCTTATGGCAGCCTTGGGAGACAGATACAGGTATTTTAAGTTTAATGTTTAGTTTGGAGAGCATTCCTTGCTACCATAATATATAAGTGACCGCATTTAAAAACTTAAATGCAAAAAAGTTATGACTTAACAAGAGATATTTTAGTAACTTCTTTTATGTCTAGTTATAGAGAACTGGTTAAATAACTTATGATACATCAATGTGTTGAAATATAGTCTATGGCTACTACAAAGGATAATTATTAAAACTATTTAACACTGTGAAAAGAATATTTGTTTCAATGTTAAGTAACCAATAAATAACATAAGTTTCTATCTTGAGATATGTAAATTATATCTGCATAAAGACTAGAAGACAATAGAGAAAAATGAAAATGACTCATATGATAGAACAGTAGAATTATGTGTAATTTAAATTTTTTTCTAAGCTTGTGATAAAAATGTTTTCCTAATAATTTCAATTAAAATTCTGTGAATCTTTTCTTCTTCAGAGTATGAAATAATTATAGAACAAATGTGTAATAAAACAAAAGATGTCCAGGAATCTGCAAGGAATTGTATATCACTAAGCTACAAAGTCATGGGGGGAAAAAAACAACAAAAAAAACCCCAAAATTTTATAAGGCAAAACTAAAATACGCCCAGGCTGGTCTTATTTCAGAAAACACATCGAGGCTCCTCCTTTCCACCCGGAGCTGGCGTGCAGCTCCGGCCTCAGCCCCAGCCTCCCCTCCTGGGCGCCCCCATGGTCAGAGTGCCCGTCACGGAATGACGGTGCCATTCTGTCCGGTGAGGGCATCACATCTCCGCGTCAGTTCAGTCGGCGTGCGGATTCTCCCGTGGAGCCGCTCAGTTAACAGAGCAGTCCTGACCAGGGAACCAGTGGAAAGATGTCTGGCACCCTGGGTCTCACAGAAGGGGTATTGGCTAACAAGTTGTCGTTTAGGAAAGGCAAAGACCAGGCTCAAAAGGGGTGTTGGGGGGTGCGCGTTTTGTGGACCGTGGGTGGGGTGGGGGCAGCTGACTCAGCTCCGAATGGTGAGGGCGCATGGAAGATGGCTCGGGCGTGGGCGTCGGGGGGAGAGCTTAAGAGAAAAAGCCTACTTGACAATTTTACCCCAAAGCTCTGAAATCCAAGGTTATTTCAAGTAAACAAACTTCAAAATGAAAAGTTGAAAGATAATTAGTTCTCTTAAAATAGTGTCAAATTTAGTCTTTTATATATTATACACATAAGTCATTTATACTTACTCCTCCACACCCTTCAACTATTTCAAATCAAAAAGGTTTTACAGTACTTTTAATTCTATGATCTCTCTCTAATGCATGTTCTTTCTGAAAGGACATAAAAATTGGAGAGCTGAATTATTTTTCCTGACTTCTGTTAAGGAATTAAGGGCTCCAGTAGTTTCTAAACTGGCCTCACTAAAAACTTTATTGAGCACCTATCGTGTGCATGGAATGAATTTTGGTTGGGGATGCGTGAACGTTGAGTAGGGGAGCAATGGATGTGACGTTGGCCCTAATCTTGGCAAATTTAGACTAGAATAAAATGCAGGCTGAGGTGAGGCTCAGGTGGGATTGAGCATGAGCTCCTGAGGCCGTGGAGAAGGCCAGGGGTCCTGGGAGCAGTTCTAACAGTGGGGTGCAGGAAGGCTGCTCTAATTGATGGGAAGGCAGAGAGGCACACCCAGAGAGAGGGATGGACATGAGGGTCTCAGAGCGTCTGGTTGGAGCCTGCAGGGGCAGACACCCCATCTCTGTGCCCCAGCACCTCACTTCATAGCTGGCACAAGCCAAGAGTTCACCAGGACAGAGGCCGTGTCCTGTTCATCCAGGTGCCCCCAGGCCCGGTGAGTTTGGTGCCAGATGCCACTGCATAACGCTTTGCCACAATTAGTGTTTCGTTGGGGTCTCAAAATCCATTGTGTCCAGGGCCAAAAGAGTAATGGAAGTAAGCAGAGCCAGACTAGTGTAAGGTTTTTGAGAATGGTGGAGACTGGGCTAGCCAAAGTGTTGGAATTTGGACTCAGCTTTGCTGGGTGTTCCAAATTTTGAGAGAAGTCCAAAAAATCCCAATTCTGTATGTCAAAGTCTCAGGTTTTTGGAACGCCCAAAAACCAACTTACTCCATAGGCGCCCAAGGACCAGTTTCCGCTCATGGCCCACCAGGGCGTATAGTCAAAACTGGAGAGAGATGAGAACAGAATGCAAATTTAGGGCGACGTTCAGAAGAACCTGGAACGTGTATGAAGGTTTGGTTCTATGGGTGGTTGGAGCCTCTCAACTACTGGAGCGGAGGAAATGGGCGGACAGAGAGCCCAGGGGATGGGAGACCGGGAGGCTGCTGGAGTGTCCAGGGGAGGGGTGACAGGGACGGGGGGATGGCGGGAGCGGGAGGAAGTTCAGGATGGGGAGGACTTGGCCAGCGATGGAGAGAGGAAGGAGGAGGTGGTAAGGCCGACGTTAGCCTGTGGCCTGGGTCACGGGGCGAATGGAACGCCGTTGACAGGACGTGCCGCATGCCGTCTCATGTGCCGCGTGCCGTCTCGTGGGCCGCGTGCCGTCTCGTGTGCCACGTTCCGTCTCGTGGGCCGTGTTCTGCCGTCTCGCACGCGTTCCCGACCGGGCGCCCGGTGGCAGAGCCGTCTCTCTCCTCTCGACGCTCCCTTGTGCACTGGCACTTGGAGTGCGGCTGTTTTTCGGGCCTCGCGGACCAACGCCAGCCCCAAGGCGGATCCCTGTGCTCTCCGTCCCCCCATCTCCTCTTCTCGCTGCTCCATTTCCTTCGCCTCCGCCACCGAGTTGCCATTTCAACCTGCTCCCCTTCTCCGTGCGCCCGCCCGCCCTCCCTCCTACGGGCAGCCCACCCGCCCACCTTCCTCCTGCAAATGAGGCTTTTAAAGCTAATTACCTCGGTTTTCTGATCCAGCACAGAAGACATGCACTGAAAGAAGGGAGACCAGGTGACTCTGGCCTATTTTTAGTGGCTGCAGTTTGTAGGCTGTGACATCGACTGTCATAGCGGCACTCAGCGAGAACTCGACTCCAGATGCCCGAGGATGAGTGAAATCTGCAGTGAGTTAGTTAACAAAAGGGATGGTCCTCCTAGCGACGAGGTCGTGTCCTGTGCTGTGCCGTGTTGGAAGCCCAGCCAGCGCTCCCTGGCGAGGGTAGGAAATAATCAGGAACAGGGGCGCAAATCGGCCGCGGAGGAGAACAGGAGAACAGGAGATGGAGAGTCCGTCGGCGCACACGGCTGGAGCATCCCACCTCTGTGCCCATGACCTTGAAGTCCCTTCCTCCTCGCACTCCCCGGGCCCTCGGGCTCTGCTCTCCGGATGAGGACCTGGAGCCCCAGTGTCCCTTCTGCTCTCAGAAGGACTCAGGGAGTGGGAGAAGGGAGAAAGCGATGTGTGGGTCACTTTTTCTCGAGACGACAATGTAGATTCTCCTTCAAACCAGGTTCACGTCAGATCTAAGGGACCCAAACCCCAAAACTAGGGAACTTGTAGCTATTGGACAAGGGAGGCTGTCACCGTTCCTTAAAGAGAGCTAGAGGCTCATCCTTACCGTAGAGCGCTGCTCAGCAGTTAGAACCGACGCTCATATGTGGACTGACGTGGAGGACTCTCAAATGCCTTGTGCTAAGTGACAGAAGCCAGGCTCGAAAGGCTCCACACGGTATGGTTCTGTTTATACGATAATCTGGGAAATGCAAACTCATAGGGAGAAAAAAGAAATAAAGAGAGAAAGAAGACCCGGAACCTCATATTCTAAGTTCAGATCCATCCCTGTAACCCCAGTCACCTCATTCATATAACAAAACACACCTTTATCGTTCCTGTCACTTAGGAATTCCTAGGGTTTTAGGAGCTGCGTGCCAGGAACCTGGACAAAGACCAAATATGTATTTCTCATTATAAATCGTGGCATCGCAGTGGGGACACATTTATTCGGTCTTAGTGAGATACGTTTGTCTTCTGCAGTCGCTTCCACGAGGTATTGTCAGGAGCGGCTTCGGTGTGAGAATGGTCAACCCCTTGGGAACTAACTACAGATTTTACAAGTGCTCAGGCATTGGGGATCTGGGTCGGGTCCTGGTCTCTGAGTGCTGCTGTGACAATGGATGCCACAGCCCTCAAGCCGCAGCCACTAGAAATTAGATTATTGACTCAATGCGACTCCTCTAGAGGATGGTAGTTTTATGGCTACATAAGTGCCCGGTGGCAGCCAACACTGGAAGTAGGTGATTAATTAGGTTCAAAAGGGTCAAAGTCAGATGCTATGGAAAATTCTTCCAAATCTTTTTGCTCGCTGATTAAAACAGTGATTTTTTTCCCCAAATTTGATGACAACCTTTAAAAATTACAGGATATTACTAGTAAAGAGTTATGAAGCTAAAAAAGTTTTCTAAACTACTAAAATAAAATTTTCAGCAATGATAATAGAGAAAAGACTGAGTTATCATCTATTTTTCTATAAACGAACAATATTCTAAGTGTTGTAATAGAAATTGTAGTAATAAAAAGATATTAGAAATTATAATGTGTCAGGCACTTAATTAATACAAATATATTATTTTCTGGATTTTTGTTGTTTTTATGGTATTTGTCAGTGTGGTGTAATAAAAAACATATCTGGTCTCCATCTCCAGTTCGTGTCACAGAGCTTCAAACACCCTTAGAATTTTTCGATACGAGTGTCTTTGTTGTGCTAACGAGGTGGCTGATGGTGACAGCTTCAGGGTGACGCCCAATCACCAAAAAGACCAAGCAAGTGATGGGAGGATAGGGACTTTCGGCCACCTATCCTCCAGGGAGGAGAGGGGGTTACTGGAAATTGAGCAATCACGTGTCCGATTATTCAATCAATCATGTCTATAGTAAAGTCCCCCCCAAAACTTTGAACATTGAGGCTCAGTGGAGCTTCCTGGTTGGCAAAGGCATCCCCGTGCCAAGTGGATGATGTGCCATGGCTCCACGGGGTGAGGGCACAGATGCAGTGTGTCCCCTCTGACACCTCTCCCTGAGGGCATCCTTCATCCTTCATAATAAAACGATAATCTTAAATTTAGCATTTCCTTGAGTTCTAGTGAGTTACTGAACATGAAGGGATGTGAGAATCTCTGAACTTGTAGCCAGTGGTCGGATGTGCGGGTGGCCTAGGGACGCTACTTGCTGCTGTCACCTCAAGAGGAGGCAGTCTTGTAGAAGACCGAGCCCTTAAACTGTGAGGTTGGAAGCTACCTCTGGTGGTGTCTGAGCTGTATTGCAGTACACTCGGTTGGTGTTGGACCAGTGGGGATTTCGGCGTAGTTAGTGGCAGGAAACCGGGTTCCCTCGAATGATCCTGACTTGCCGAAATATGTGTTTTGGTCAGAAAATGGATGAAAGGCAGGGGATGAAGCACCTTCGGTTCCCTGGTTGCCAGCGGTCACCCATGGTATGGAACTGTGACTACTGGGTCACTTCCTGGAGGTAAAAGTGACCAATGGAATTGAGAGGTGATGGATCTAACTCTTGGGGTGGTGGCTCCCTGGAATCATAAAAATTCCAAAATAATTAGAATGAAAGAACAAAATAGCTAAAATGCAAGTAGGAATTGGTCCAAATTTAGAGTCTGATCAGTTCAAACTGCAGGCTTAATCCCCTGGCTTGACCTCCTTCTGGAGACACGAAGCCTTATGCGTGTAAGTGAGTAAAACAGACCGAGGGCGGGGAAGACACATTTCCGGGGACCTGATGTGGGAGCCCCGGGCAGTGCGGTATCCAGACCCAGTGGTGAAGCCCTATGGGGGCTGCAGTTATGTGGAGAGGATGTAGACACAGAGTCGATGAGGTTAAAGTGAGCGCTGGATGAAGACCAGAATGTTTAGACGGTTTACGTGACGTGGTGTGTCTCCTTGTCTCAGTGGGCGTGGATGCTGTCTGACTCAGGGACAGTCCCCTACCTGATGCTGTAAAGCCCAGGCCCTTTGGTGGGGTCCGTGTGGGGCTATAGAGAAGAACTCAAGAGTCGATGTGATTAAGGGAACGTTTAGACAAAAATCGGTCTGTCGGACAGGCTGTATGCAGAGTGGCTGTGTCTCTTCTATCTGAATAAATGACGAGGTGGATAGTGTCTGGCTGGGGAACCACGTCTTTCCTGCTTAGCACCGTGAAACAGAAGGCATGTGAGTCCATCTCCCAAGCAATGTTCCTCCGCCACGCTAAGCGGAAACCAATGAGCCTGCCGGAGCCCACCCGGCTGAGAACGGAAACTGGGATGCTGGTGACAATTCCATGCGACAGCCCTCTGCGGAGGCTTAGGGCAAACGCCTCTGCTTGCCTCCTTCCCCATGACAACCACCGGGACCCTGGAGCACAGAATTCCCATTCGAAATGCAATCGCTAGCTCCCTATGGGACAGTAATTGCAAACGCTCTTGAAACCCGAAGTACCCACGATGCCCCGGGTGGTGTTGGGGAAAGGCCGTGAGCAGGACGGCAGTGCCTGAGGTTCCCTCCTGTGACGGAAATGCTTTCTGCAGGGACATGCTCCCTGCCCCAGGCCACAGCATGGGCTTGGAGTGGCACTAAGACAGTGCTCGAGCCAAGTGGCGTCCCCTGCCTCAGCAGTGTCCCCTGTCATTCTGCCCTCAGCCTGCTCCCAGCTCACACCTCCTCATTCAGTAAAGCACAGCACTGGGACCCCAGGTGCCAGCAGACGACCCACACAGCCCATCGGCCGGGGTCGTGAGACGCCGAGACAAGTCTGTCAGGTACCCTTAGACACTCTTCACTCTTACTTCTGGCCTTTGATGGGTTACTACTCCTTGATGTCTCGTGGCAGGGACTTTTTTTTCCCCTTAAGGGGGAAAAGGAAAAAGCCCTCCTTTCTGATTCAGCTCAGCTGCACTGTGGAGAGGGGCTGTTTGGCCAGACTCCTCGGAGGCGGGCTGCAGAATTCGGAGGCAGGAAAGCAAACATTGCCTCATTAAAACTTGGGTGCCTGCTTGATTCATTAATCATCTCGCCCTAATACTCCCTGATGTCCGTTCCTTGCTATTAATCACCGGCTGGTGGGAGGGAGCTGCCAGCTGTCGCTGCTTCTCCCTGAACCCCTCGTCTGCCCACGTCCTGAGCCTGCAATAGCATGTGGGCCCGAGGGCGAGGCTTGCGAGGTGGCGGTGGGCGTTTTGCCCTGTGGGTCTCGGACGCTGAGCGGTTCTGTCTTGTCAAGGTTGTGGGCCTTCTCAGCTTTGCAGCGATGTGACAGTGACCTGTCACTAAACGCCTGCCGGTGTGTAACAGGAGCACCTCATTTTACAGATGAGGAAACCGAGGCTCAGAAGTGACTTGCCCAAAGTCCGATGCCTGGCCGGGGCCGAGTGCGGGCCGGAAGTCACGGGTGTGGTGCCCAACAACTCTGAGCAGCAGCGGAAGCCCCTGCCCCCCTGTGTCCCCTCCTCTGTCTGTCGGCGGGCTGCTGGGTGCACTGGCAAGAGTGTGGGCTTCAGAGTCAGACGGATCTGAATGAAAACCCCGGCTCTGCCACCTGTGGGTGACCCCGTACCTCAGTGTGACCGTTTACAGAGGGGGGATAATACGTTTCTCACGGGGCTGTGGGGCTTACATGAGAAGCTGTAGGAGGTGCCTTGCACAGGGCAGGTCACAGACACTCCACACGTGGCAATTTCTCCAAGCGTCCCCTCCCCCGAGGGGTACAGGGGAACTTCCCTCTTAAGGAAAAGGGTCTGAGCGGCCGGACTGTAACGCCCAGTCGGTCCCCTCAGCTCCTGACCATGTTCTTAGCCCACGTCAAGCCCCTTTGCACAGGCCGTGCCCACCGCCTGCTCCACCGGCCGTCACCCTGACCCAGAAGGCCCGTGCTCATTCTCCAGGCCTCTGCAGAGCTGCGCAGTGTCCCCTTGGACTTGGGGACAGCCAGCGCCCTGCTGCTCTCTTGGAGACTTGTGAACTGCTCTGCAGGAGCATCTGAGGAGCCTGGACCGGGGTGTCTATGGGGGGACACAGCTGAGGTGCTGGGTGGGGGGCGGGGCTGCTGAGAAGAGGCATCTGGCAGTTGGTTCTTTTTCTGAGATAAAACATCCTCCCAGATTTTGAAAACACTCAGCCCTTCCATTTTAATTACCTAGGAAGATTAACGGACTTTCCGACACAATTCCCTCTGGAATTTGAATTTGGAAATACTCAGATTTTAAAAGGTCGAAAACTCCCATGTATGAATTAGCTTAGTGACTGATTCATTTGTTTATTCGACAGACAAATAAGAGTCGCCCCATCTGTGCCGGTGCCTGAGTGTACCTGTGGCCCCCGTCCCCTAGCTGGGCGGGCGACCACAGACTCGGTCTTATCACCTGATGCCCCGCGACGTGCTTGCAAAGGAGGCCCCAGGAGGGAGTCCTCTCCCCCCCCGACTGCTCAATGTGTTCTCAGCTCAGACCCACACTCGCCGTGTGAGGGAGGGCGCAGAGGGACCGCGGAGGTGATGTGCCGTCTCTTCAAGTCCCTTAGGACGGTGTCTCTGCGTGGTTTGGCCACCAACTGAATGCCGTTCAGGCTCATTTGTTTCACTTAACTCTGGGTTTTAGGAATTTATTTTAAATTTAACTTTATCGCATCATTGGGTAAAATGTGTTATGTTTCCTACGTCAAACCTACGAAAAAGTGTACGTGGTCAAAAACGTCCAGTTTCTGTCCGTTTCCCTAGCCCCCTGACCTGGGTCACTCTCTCCCTCTACAAGAAAGCAGTTTAAATGATGGTTCACCTTTCTGTTCTATTTCTAAATATAAACATACAGACATACAAATATATGCATGCACACACATACCTACGTATGTGTCTATACATGTGTACTACTGTGGTTTCATTTACATTTGTTGTCTGTCTTTTTTCTTTACCTTCGTGGGTGTGTGCGTGTGTGCGTGTGCGTGTGCGTGTGCGTGTGTGTGTTCACACTGTTCCTTGAATGACTGGTAGCACACAGCCCCACTTTGCCTCCCTTGTGCTTTTCACCTGACAGAAACGGCTCTGAACCACGGTGACGTTTGCTAGGGCTGTGGTCTCACCCGGGACTTGACCGAGGCTGAAGAGTCCGCGTCCAGGCTCACTCCCGGGGCTGGTGCAGCTTTCGTGGCTCTCGGGTTCTTAGACCGAGAGCCTCGGTTCCTCACAGGATGCCGCACCCTGGGCCTCGGTTCCTCGTGACATCACGTGGCCCTCGCCGTGGGGCTGCGCACACGCGACGTCTGGCTTCCCGCGGCATGAGTGACCTGAGCGTGTGTGTGCACGTCTGTGGTGGGGGGCACAGCTCGGTCATCACCTGGTCCTGGATGTGATGTCTCACTGCTTCTGCTGCATTTTATTACTTAGGGGTGAGTCTGTAGGTCCAGCTCAGACTAAAGGGAAGGAGATTACACAAATACCCGAATACTGGGAGGTAGGGGTCCTGTGTGCTCAGCCGTCTGGTTAACTCCGGAGCCCCGAAATGATACAGCTCTAAACAAGTTGGAGCACTGCACTTTATTTCGATAATACTGCCACCGCCGTGTTTCTGCCTGAGTTCATTTCCTTTAAATGCAGAGATGACAGTTTCTTTGACCTGTTCCTACTGTTTTCCCGTCCCCCTTTCTCCCTTCAGCCCCGTCTCTGCTGTTGTTTTCTCGACCCCCCCCCACACTGCACAGATGAAACCCATTTTCCATCAGCAGAGCAGCCGTTTCATCCTGAGACAGAACGTGCCCCCCGGGTTTGGCGATACCGCCCTAGTCACGTGACATGCAGTCTAGCTGTTCTCTCTTCTCTGTGGGTTCTTAATCCGGGGACCTGGGGGAGAGGATGGTGTTTCAGACGCAAGGTTCCTTGCCTGTGCACACAGCTCCCATTCCCGCGATGCTCTAGAGGTCAGCGCCCTGTCGTGTCGTACAGATAAGGGGACAAGGAGGTAACTTGACCAAGGTCACACTGCTGGTTAAGTGGACGACGTAGACTCTAAATCCATTCTGGTTTTCGCTCATTGCCCTGCTCAGTCTGCTAGAGGGATTGAACGAGCGTCAGGCGGGGCCTCAGAAACGCAGACCTCACACGCACACAGGTGTTTCTCAGACTGGTGGCCTCCTGTCCTCTTTGAGGACTATCCATCTGGGGCAGTTGTCTTATTTTTTAGACACAGAATATTGCTCAGGGCCGGACAGGGAGCTCGTTATGGGAGCTGGAATCCCACTTGGCGAGTTTCTTGAGTCTCAACCAAGGTTCTTGGCAGGCCAGCTCCGGGCTCTGCAGCTTGCGGAGCTAACAGAGGCAGAGACAGAGAGACAAGAAGCTATCAAGTGCTGTGTAGGAAGCACCAGCTGAGGTGTAACTGGGGGCGCCGAGTGGGCCCAAGTCCCACTCTGTCCCTCTCACGCCTCCTGGGGGCCCCGAGAGATAGCAACTGTTATCCAGTTATACAAAACGGAAAAGAGACCTGCTCCAAGTGAAAGAGCCCAGAAAATAATGGTGATCACGGTGGCGACATGACGGTGGTGATGGGGCTGACAGCCACGACGATGACGAGGACATGGTGACGACGGCGGTGGCGACAATGACACGGGCAAGTAAAGGTAATAAGTGCCGTTTCTGGAACTCGGCCGTGCGTCAGCCCCTGTGACACCCATTATTTCACTTACCCGACATCCAGCTCCGAGGCGTTAGCCACCAGGCCTTTCCTCTCCCGCCTCAGGAATTTTAACAGTGTTGAGTACACTGTCCTCTTGCCACAGGGGAAGAAATCGAGGTCATCATTTTTCTCTCGTTCTTCTTTAAAACTTTGGGGAAACTAAACTGATGGGGAGTCGAGAAGTTGGAGTTCTGACAGCGTCAAAGGCACCCAGGTGAACGGAGGAGCTGATGCGGACGGGATCTGCTTGCCAGGACTGTATAAATAGCAAGAAGCACCTACACGGCACCTCATCGGCACACATCAGAAAGCACATTAGAAGAACATTCAAATGTCAAGTGGGTTAACTCTGAAATGTGGCCTACCTTATTATCCTGCGAGGGAGAAAGAACTGTCAAGAACACAAGTCTTGCCGGCTGCTTCGGATATGTTGGGGGGTGAAGGGGTGGCTGCCGGGCGTCCCATGGGAGACTTGCCGAAAGCAGCTCCCAGGGAGCCGGAGCCAGCTAGGGTGCTGTCCACTCTCGCAGTCAGAGCTCTGGCCTGCCGATTTGGGCACCTGCTGCTGGGAGCTTTCTCCAGGTGTGTTTTCTAAGGAAGCCCATGTTGTTTCCAGGGATTTCTCTCCCAGCACAGCGGCTGCAGGTGGAACCCAGCTCCCCAGCTGCCCCTCCCGCCTCTCTCTGAAAACAAGGACTTAGGCTTATTTCTGGTCAAGGCTGCACCACTAGCTGCTTTGGGGGATTCTCCTGGGGTTTGTAAAGTACAGCTAGAGGCACTGGCGTATCCAGACATCTCAAGCAACGTGGTGGGTGGCCCCCGTGCCGTCTGGAGACCGTCGAAATTCCAGAACGTTGGGCGGAGTTTACGGGCTCAGGAGAGCACAAAAGTCTGATGAGAAGACTTGAACTCAGGGTGGTTGATACATTGGAGAAATCATCTAGAATGATGTCACCCAGGGGTATTTCTGGCTGGAATCATGACAACTTAGGGTGACTCCGTCAACGCAGCTTTGTCATTGGCGGTGGACCCATGACAACTAGGTCCTGATGAAGTCACAGAGCGAGGTGCCATGCGGTGGAGGGCTGACATCTGGATAGCCGTGGCCTATCGGCGGAGACAAATTTAATGAGGGTACACCCTTGGGTACACCTCGTGGAGGGTCCCTCTGTCGGCCCCCACCCTGGGGTCAGGGCGGGGAACACGGCAAGTCTGAGAATTGCGTCGCTGTGTGTTTGCCGCTCCCCCTTTGGGGTGGTGTCGGGAGAGAGACACAGGCTTCCGATGGGGCAGGAGAAGGGGCAGGACAGGCCGGGGTCTGGCCGTGGTGGAGGGCCGCCTCCCCGCGTCCACGCCAGACACAGCGCCGCCACAAACGGGAGCCACAGCTGGGCTCGGCCGTCCAGTCCCAGCCCAAGAAGACCCCACAGCGCTGTACCCATGGATGGCCATCCACCTCCTTCCAGCCTCTGCTTCGACGCTCTCGGCTGAGTAAATTAGCGGGAAAAACTCAATCCGACTTAAATTAGCTGATGCGTTGGATCACATGGCTGAAAAAACACAGAAGTCGGGGTGGCTTCAGATGAGGGTTGACCCAGGGCCTCAGAGCCGTCGGCAGCAAGGATGATGCAAGCTACCGTCTACTGCGTGTTTCCCTCTTTGCCAGACGTTCTTCTAAAACTTTTCACGGCGACTCGTTTAATGCTCAGGAAGACCCTGTGAAGCAGGCATCATCACAGCCTCTCTTTACAGAAGGAGGAGGAGAGGCCCCGAGAGGCTAAGCAGCGTGCCCGGCGTCACACAGCGTGGAGCAGAGGGGCTGGACCCCGATCTCGGCCGTCTCACACCAGAGCGTCGATTGGTCGCTGCCGTGCTGCCTCGCCTTGGCTTGGGACCGACTTGGGATTGTTTCAGCCGGGGAAGCAGAGCGAGGGGACCGTCACAAAGCAGAGTGATGCCGTGCGAAGGGCCGGGGGGATGCACGCAGCCCTGATCTGACCACTCGCCTCGCAGCGAACCAAACCCACATGTCCCGAGGCGAGCAGCCTTCCAGCCGCCCGGAGAAACCTCGGCAGTAACGGCTTCGGAGGTTGCCTCCCCAAGTCTCTATTTAGACGAGTTTTTTAAACGCTATGTTCTTCTGGAGAAGAAGACCCCTCGCCCACTCGGAGGTTGAGAAAGGACCCTCGGCGTGATTTCAGGGGCCCCCTCTTGACACGGTGGGGAACTGGGGCGTCCGCCGAGGTCCCAGACAGCCAAGGGCCACAGGGCAGATGCAGGAGGACGTGGCGTGCTGTGAGCAGGGCAGTGGGGGGGGGGCAGGGCCTGGAGTCGGATCAGCGTGGGCAGCGGTGATGAGCAGGGGAGGAACTTGTCAGCGCTTCTCCTCTGTCCCCACCTCCTGGGCTCAGGCAGCCCTCAGCTCAAAACCAGCCCTGCCCTTCCCAGGCTGCGAGACCGTGGGCAAGCCCGGCTCCCTTCGGAGCCTCGGTGTCCTTGTTGGGGCGGTGGGAACCGTGCTGCAGGCGAGGGTTGACGGGCACAGGGCAGGCGGTGGCCAGGCGGAGGGTGTACAGGCCCAGGTCTACGATAGGGAGGCTCTTCCCAACACAATACCGGTGCCTGCAAGAGTCTCACACACATCGTCCACACGTGACTTCTCTAGTGTCATGAAGAAGGTGGGTGGGAGCCTGGCCACCTCGTGTTTGAGACTGCGTCACTGTTAAGTCTGCTCGGGCTGCCGTCATGAAGTGTCGCAGACCAGGTGGCTGGAACAACAGATTTCTTGCTATAGTTCTGGAGCCCGGAAGGCCAAGGTCAAGGCGTCGGCAGGGCCGGTTTCTCCTGAGGCCTCTCTCCTTGGCTTATAGGTGGCCTTCTTCTCTCTGTGTCCCCACGGGGTCTCTCTGGGCGTGTCTGTCCTAATCTCCTTCTAAGGACACTGGTTGGGTGAGGTGAGGGTCACCGTAACGACCTCTGCTTAACTTAGCCACCTCTTTAAAGACAGTATACCCAAATACGGTCACATTCGGAGGCGCTGGGGGTTAGAGCTTTATCACACGGGTTCGAGGGGACACAACTCAGCCCACAACTGTAATTCGCTTAGCAAGGGGCAGCTACGTGGCACACTCCAGTCCCCAGGCTAAAACCGAGTGCTGGGGTGCAGGTGGGGGGCTGAACAGAAGATCTGGGGGCCACTGTCCCCACCAGGGTCCCAACCCAGCGGGGGATAGGCAGCCAGCTCCCTGCCGTCACACTCGGCCACCTTGCCGTTCTTTCCCGTGGAGATCTGAGTGGCTGCCAAAGCCGCCAAGTTCAAAGGTGCCGCCTTCCTGTCATGCCCTCAAAGAGCCCCTGAGCAGGTGTCTGCCGCTGCCATCGGCGATGAATCAGCCAGCAGTGGGAGGGGCCGGCATCCTCGGCTTCGATGTTGGAAAGGCTGAAAAGGGGCAATTAGAATTCACTCTGAGGATTCAAAAGCTGGAGATGAAACTCTTCGGGTTTTTGTCTCTGTATCCCCTGCACACACGATGACTGCCACAGGCAGGGCTTCTGAAGAGCGGCGTTCTTTTCAGTAGAATTCTTCCCCTTTGCAAAATAGAAAACGCAAGTTCCCATTGGCTTAGCATTCTCGGAGAACCTGCGGCACACCGGGTACTTGTGCTATGTCAGTTAACACTCAGCCTCGCCTTGAGCTGTAGAAGCTACGATTCTGAACTGACAGCTGAAAGGAACAAGGGCTCCGTGGGGGCAGAAGCTTCCAGAAGACTGTCTCCTGCAAGGCGACCGAGCCAGGGCTTCAGAGCGCCGCGTCTGGCGTGGGATGCACTGGGCTCTGCGGACTTCCTCCGCGCAGAAGCCCCGAGAGCCCGCCACACGTTCTCCCGGGCGGGCGGAAACGCCACACAAAGCCACTCGGTCGTTTTCACTCCACTTCTTGAGATGTGCCCTATCGTCCAGTTCTCTCTACCGCGGGCTTAAGGATGGGTGAGGGGGCGCAAAGGAGTCAGGGGCTGCCCCGTCTCGTCCTTTGCAGTGTTAGCGGGCGGCTGGTGCAGGGGCGGAACCCCGGGAGGGAAGGGGGTGCAGTCAGGCTCCTTGGGGGCTCTTGTGTCTCAGCCCA
The DNA here is from genome assembly GCF_902729225.1 of Pteropus medius. NCBI lineage: Eukaryota > Metazoa > Chordata > Mammalia > Chiroptera > Pteropodidae > Pteropus > Pteropus medius. The sequence goes on along the minus strand of NW_024340699.1, from coordinate 12,226,548 downwards.
CATTGTCTCCTCTCTGCACTGGACGCAAGCTCGGGTTTGCAAGGACAGTGCGTGGCCTCTCCGGGCTTTTCACGCCTCCCTTACTGAGTCTTAGCCTTAGTGACACCTTGGACATGATGCCCAGGAGCTCAGCGTCACTCAAAGCCAGGACAGGGTAAGTGGGTGATGCCAGCTGCAGGGCGAGCGTCACAAATGCTCCCCGTGCTGTATGGGGTAGCCAGGGACTGCAGACACACACGCCGCACATCTGTCCCCTGCTCACGAGCCTGCGATGGCGAGGGCAGAGCTTAAACCAACACGGGTCCCTCTGAGAGCGGCCCTGGGGCAGGGGAACCTGGACGGGTGGGGCGTCTGCTCGGGTCCGAGTCTGGGCCACTGTCCCCGGCCTCTGTCCTCTCCGCTTGCTTCTTGATGTCCCACACCTGCGGGACTGGAGTGGCAACGTGCCCCAGGTGCTGGCTCGTCCTCTCAAAACGACGTGCCTCAGACACAACCCAGGGAATGAAAAACCTTCTTCCCTGGCTCCTCCTGGCCATGGGGGGCTGGGGTGGGAGGGGAAGTGAGTGACATCAAATGTCCGGCCTGAGGAGGAGGAGGAGAAGCAGGGCGGAAGCGGAGAGTCAGCCCTGCCACGAAAGGCCGGCCGCGCCACGCGCACTACGGGCGTGGGGAAAGTCCGTCATCCTCTCTGCCCAAGGCCATCAACTGCACACGTGCCCCTTTGTGGGAGTCTGCTGTCTGCTTCGACTTCCAGAAACTGGGCTGTTCAGAGGTCGCATCCACATTCCCGGGGCCTGTGTATGGAGTCGGAATTACCCCATGACCTCGGAAGCACCTAACCATTTGTGAGAATTTGAGGCAGGACATGGCATTGATGACGGACAGCGGGCAGTGGGCTCTGAGCTAACGACCAACTCTCTGGTCTGCTCCTTTGGGTTGACAACTTGCCTAATCACACACACACACACACACACACACACAGAATGAAATAAAACAGAGTTTAACAAGTACAAACTTTCCCTATAACAAACTTTCTATGTAACAAACTTTCCCTATAACGAACTTTCTATCTCACTTTCAGACTGGAAGAAACAGTGTTTTGCACCGCAGGCTCTCACAGGACCCCATCACGCCGGGGCATGTGTCGCTCGCACGTAGGTGTCCCTGCGGTGGGCGGCGGTCCAGTGCAGTCAGGAACGCCAGCTCTGAGGCAGCTGCCCTGGCCAAACCCCGCGAGACCTCTCCACTCGCCAGCTGCCTTCTCCTCCCCGGCTGGGTCTCTCTTTGGAGAGCCCGTCCGTTACCTCTTCTTCGGTCTGTGGCTGGCGTCTCCAGCAGGCGTTTGGGACTCCACCGGTCAGGACGCTGATAGGAAGTGGTTCGGGCCGGGAGAGCCCCGCCACGGCTCCGCTGAGCACAACAAACGGGGAAAACCAGCATGGGGGTGCAGGGGGGGGGGGGGGAGCATTTGGTATGGCGAAAGCGAAGATTCAGAGCATGAACAACTGTGGGAAAAGGCGGTGAAGTGTCTGCTGCCGGCATCGTCGTTCAAGCCCAGCGGGGGCTAGGACGAGACGCGACGAGAGTCGCTGTTAATCGAGTTTTTCTAATGAGCCAAACACGGAAAGTTTTCTAGTTGTGTTTCCCATTGTACAGATGAGGCGTCCGAAGCCCGACGAGCTTAGTGGCTTGTCAGGCTTGGTGTCCTGTGAGTGTCGGACACTGGATGGTGAGGACTGACAGCCTGTGTGCTTAACCCTGTGGTCATCAGAGAGGGCGGGGAAGAAGGGGGCGTCTCTGGCGCCGTCACCCCAACTCCCAGCATCTTGGGAAGGATGCTACACGTTTTGCCTCCGAATTGGTCACCAGGACTGCTTGGCAAGGAGGCCTCTGGTGCATATCGGGGATATGCCGATGGCAGGAGGCTGCGGCTGTGTTCCTGGGCCTCAGGTTGTCCCCCAAACTGGGAGGTACTGGAGTTTACGGGAGCTGTGGAGGAAGGAACAGTAGAGTCCAAGGCAAGCATCGGGAATAAGAATCATAAAAGCAGGTCGACCATGGCTTGCACGACCCAAAGATTTGAAAGATACTTGCTGGGAAAGCCTCAGGGATGCAGGACACATGTTTCTAGATACTCCGGATGTGGGAACAGGATGTGATTTTCTGTACGAATCCACAGAGGTCATTGGAAATTAAAAATGCTAGTGAGGGTGGCAGCTGTTGTCCTCGCTGTACTTCCCTGTCCCCTTCTGTTGGTGCAGGAAGGCCACCGTGCTTCCCGGGCTGCTTGGCTCACTCTGGTGTATGCCTGTTGTCCTGGCTTAATTACTGACACACTCCTATCCACTCCCATAAACAGAGAAGCCCAGTTTGTAGGATAGATTATACGCTCGCCCGAAGTCACAGTGAGAAGGTAGACCCGCGTCCCAGACACAGGCAGGGGTCCAGAGCCGAGACCAGTTCCAAGCAAGGCCGATCCATGTTCTTCTCCGGGATTTGGGGACACTGGCAGAGAGAAGCACTTTGTGTGGTGTCACTGCTTTATAAAATGCATGCCTGGAGCCACTTTGGCCACACGGAATAAGGACCCCCTCCATCCATGCAGACGTCAGCCCTGCCGGGACCTGGAAGCACCCCATTACATGAGTCAGTGAATTCACTTTTAATTTTTGATTGGTTTAAATAGGATTTCTGCTGCCTGCAATCGGGGAAAAAAATTGGGAAATTTGAAAGGAAAGTAACACCTCTCAACTTTCTCTCAAAGACAAGCCCCTGTGCTGAGTACATATATGATCTATGTCTTTAAAATCTTGTCAAAAGTCACGCCAGGCAGGGGTCATTACCCCGCCTGCCTAACCTAGAAATCTGAAGTTCAGATTCGAATGGTTGTTCAAGGTCAAGTGTAGCCAGGAAGGGCCTTGCTGGGATGTGGTGTTGGATACAGAGCCTGCACCCCCTAATCGTACCGCATGGCCTGGCTTGGCAGGTGAGAGGCTACACTGCTGCTCCCCTTATTCCCCTCCTGGAGCTGGGGGCCCCCACCCCGCCGCCCAAACCCACATGCCTGCACCATCTTTATGCGAACGACCTTCTCTTTTCCCGAGTGAAGCATGCCTGGTGTTTGCTCACAGCTTGACCTTGGACACGGCTGCGAATGCCCTTGATCCTGGATGACCGTGGCTAACACACGGGAATTGCTGTGAGCATCGAAGCGATGGAAGGAAAGTCCTTGGTAGCCTGCACAGACCTACCCCTGTTGGTTGTGTTTTCACGGTTCTCTTAAATTTGAGTCGTTCTCTCCTGAACAAATCCTTAGTGTATCTTGTGGCAGGCAGGTAAACCTGCGCCCCAAGCAGACCTGTCGTCCTGGTTTCTCCAAGTCTAACGGGTGTTCCGGGACGTGGGACTTCTGGTGTCGAAACTGGGAAAGTTCCCGGAAAGCCAGGGCGGCTGGCCCCTTGCTGTGCACCAAACTCGGGGACTGGGACTCCTCGGGCTGCCTTTCCCGCCTGTGCACAAGTCCGTCTTCCTGGAAGATGGGGTCTTTAAGAAGGGGTCTTGGTTCACTCTGGGTCGATGCCCCGCTGAACAGAGGCCCACTGCTTGCCGAGTTAACGGCGGGCTCGCGAGCACGCGATTAGAGGGCAGTGCTGGCGGTTTTGCACGTGCCCCTCCGTGTCTCCTTGTAAAGGCGTTGCCGGGGGGCGGAGGGGGAGCTGGCGGGGTTTCAGGGAGGATGCACAGGAGGCACCGAAGTCCGGGAGATGCTTCAGAGGCTCAGGAAGCCCACGGGCCAGAGGCCCCACTCTCTATGTCTGTGCCGCGTGACCTCGGGCACGTCGCTTCACCCCGACGTTCATGCCTTTACGCGGTGACTGTTTATGGGACACCTGGGTGGCTAAGCACCACTTCCTCCGTTTCCTCGTGTATAAGACACGATAGTGACGTCTACCTTACGGGAGGAGCGTGGGGACTCAGCGAGGCCAGGTCTGCGTGGGACCCGCGGTAGCTGCCTAGGGCGATGGCAGCGGTGATATCTGTTACCTACAACCCCTGCTCCGGAAAAGCATCCAGGCCCTACTTTTAAATGAAGCCCCCCTCGTATCTCCTTTCGATGTGGCCGATGGCCGGCTGACAGATCCCAAGACTTAGGCTCCTGGGAGCTGCGGCCGGAGAAGGGGACAGTGCGCTCTGGCTCTTGAGACTGCGCCCCACGCACATCATCACCCGGAGAGGGAGGAGCGGCCTGCATTTCTCTCAGCCGCCCTCACTGGCCACGAGGGATCCAGTCCACACTTCCGTTCGGATCACGACATGTGGCCCGCCCGCTGAAGTGGGACAGGACAGAGCTGGAGAGGCCGAGGTCTCTGCTGGCCGACAAGCCATCACTTTCCGTGGCCGTCACTCGAGTGTTTGGATTCTGAACCAAAACACAGTCAACACAGAGGCAGAACCTGTGACCGTCCCATGGAAAACAAGGATTTGGGGACCACGGCGATGCTGTACACCTGCCCTCTGTGGGTCCTCCCACGAAGGGCAGTCGGGAACACGAGTCAGCAAGTGTCTGGCCTGTGCCTCTGGGAAGCTCGCCTGGGAAACAGGTAACAGAAGGAGGACAGTCACCTTCTCAACCGCTGGACCAGTACGGCCATCTCAGAGACCCACGCACCAAATTCTCCACTCTTCCCAAATTCCCGGCAAAATTACCAAAGGGACATGGCGAGATGGGGCAGCTACTATTAATCGAGCAAACAAAACAGAAACAAACTCACAGATACAGAGGACATTCTAGGGGTTGCCAGATGCGAAGGAGGTTTTGGGGGATGGGTGACAACGGAACGAGGTTAAGAGGTGCACATTGCCAGTTATGAAAACAGTCATGGGGCTGTCAAGTACAGCACAGCACAGCACAGGGAACGTACTCAGTCATTGTAATGACTATGTATGGGGCCAGGTAGGCACTAGGCTGACGGGGCGCTCACTTTGTAGGGTACGTAAATGTCTAATCGCTCTGTTGTATACCTGGAACTAATACAATATTGTGTCATTTGTAACTGGAACACTTAAGAACATATTTTTAAAAATGATTTAAAAAGTTATTCCTAAAACCATTTTGTTCTTAGCCGAGGCGCGTCCTTTGACTTCTGCCCCAAACGTGCGGTTTGGGGTGCCTGGGCGAGCAGCTCGGTGTGGCACGGGGGCCGAGGCGTCCCCACGTAGCACGCGTGAGCGATGGGGGTGGCTCCTGCACTGCGGTTGCTGGGTTTGTGGCGTTCGAGTAAGAGGTTCATGGACTTGGTTGTGTGCACTCAGAACATTTGCTCTAGCAACACGTGTGCCAGAACCTCTTTGTGGGGAGAGGAAGCATGTGGCGAAGCGGGGGGCGTGTGAGAGCTCGGTCCCCATCACTTTCATCACGGGAAGAAGTCCACGGTCGACGTCTAAAACGGGAACGTCGAGAAATAGTAACAGAGACGCGTTGCTCAGAACGCAGAGAGAAGTGCCAGAAAAAAGACGAACGCCATGGGCTGACCTTTCCCCAGAAAAGCAGCAATCTGGAGCAAAAGGGAGAGAAATGTACCATTCTTTTCATTTCTTATTTTATTTAGACCGTCAGCCCTGCGGTTCTATGGGACCTGTTAAGTATAGCACGATTATAACTTCGATGGAAACGAAAATTAAATTTATTTATGCTTTAAACTTTACTGAGGTATAATTGATATGCTCAAAACTACTGCACGCGTGGAAGGTGTGCCTCCCGGTGTCCGGCACGGCCAGGCTGTGGTCGTGGTGAGTGGGAGAGCGAGGTCCTGGGAACAAAGGAGAGACTGTGATTTCTCCCAGAACCCAGGTTATCGAGCTGAAACAGTGCCGAACCGCTGAAACGGACGGAAGGTAGCACACACGGCCACCGACACGGGCGCATCCGCTCACGGGGAGCCCTTTTGCTTTAATTAAGTATGGAAGTAACACGGGACCGCTGTCGAAAACATTCAAATAACACAGAAACAAAAGCGAACGTGCCACGTCCCCTGGACCCACACATCACACAGTTAATAACTTAGTGTCTATCACCCCTCCTTCCCTATCCTCCCTCCCCCTTCCTCCCTCCTCCCTCCTCCTCACTCCCACCTCTTTCCTTCCTCCTCCCTCCCCCTCCTCTTTCCCTCCTCTCCCTCCTTCCTTCCTCTCACTCCTCCTCCCCCTCCTCCTCCTTCCTTCTTCTTCACTTCCTTCCTCTTCCCTCCTCCTCACCTCTCTCCTCCTCATACCATCCCCATCCTTCCCTGCTCCTCCTCCCTCCTCCTCCACCCTCCTCCTCCTCCTTCCTTCCTTCCTTCTTTCCTTCCTCCTTCTTCCTCCTCTCTCCTCCTCCCTCCACTGCGATGGTGCCTTTATCTAGAATGTTCGGACGCTGTGCCCCCGGCCGTCTCTGTTTGGCGTGGCGCTGAGGAAGGATGTGGTGATGCACGACAAGGCGTGAAACAGACGCGTGAGACGCAGAGTGAGGAGGCGAGTTCCGTTCTCGGTCCCGAGCCGAGCCGAGCGGGGCCGGGGCCGGGGCTGGGGCCGGGATCAGGATCCTCGACGCAGCAGAGCTCGGCTTCTGTGTCAGAGGCAGAGAGGAAGTGGCGCAGACATCCCCAGTTTCTGGGGCACACAGAGCCAGAAAACCGTTTCCATGGAGACCGGGACCCTAGCGATGCTCTCTGGAATTGCTCCTTGGGGCTGGGTGACAAATAGAAACATTAGGATGTAGGGGCCTAAATATAGCTGCATCCAGGGTGAGTCATCGAGTCCGAGGCTTGGCTGGAACGTGGCGTTGGACCCAGTGCACTTAGCACGATCCTGTGATGCTCTCCATATTTTACGGTGCTTACACTGCGGTCAGAGAAAGTCTCTCCCCGGACATGCAGCCAGCGGGGGCCAGCCGTTTTCAGTTCCCTGGGGCGGGGGCGGTGGTCTCTGCCTGGTGGGGGCGGGGAGCATGGGGCAGCTGGGTGGACTCAAGGGGCCCAGCCTAGTCTCACCTCCAGCCACCAGGCATCTGGGGGGATCGAAAGTCACTGAGAGGAGGAGGATTTCAGGTGATTCAGTCCGCTAGATGAAGGCCGGGGAGAGCGGGCAGGGGAGCGGCCGGAACGGCCTGGGTCTCTGAGGGCTCCCCCCACGATGACGACGGTGATGATGGTGGTGGTGACGGTGGCCATGTTGATTAAACACCGACGACGATGGCCCGGAGCCGCGCTAAGCACATCACGCTCGGCATCCCAGTCGATGCTGTGTAAGGGGTTCACTCGCCAGCTGGGCCCCATGGGCCAGGGCGCAAAGCGGCCTGACGGCTGCCACCACCAGCTCTTCTTGCCGCTGGATGCACTTTCTGGCAGTTTCCGTGGCTTTCCTGTCACTCTCTGCTAAGAAACAGCCCCTTTTCCAGGGTTTAAAAAGTCTAGTTTAGTGTAATATCAGAATCCCGGACTCTCCACTGGGCTCCCAGCCGTGGCGCCCCCCACCTGGCCCTAACGGAATTCCGTTTCCTCGCACCAACGGTGCGGTTCACACCCCTTTACACCACCCTCCTGGTGGGCCGGCTACCCGCTACTTTCAGACTTCTCAGCCTCGCGTCAGACACTGGTCCCTGCAGCCCTCAAAATCAAGGGGACACGTGACAAGCCGGCCGGTCTTCTCTCCCGCCCGCTACTCGGTTTGAGCAGAGGGTCTGTGGAGGCAGAGTTCGGGGCACAGCATCCCGACAGCCCTTTCTAGAGAAGTCTGTCTGCAGGCATCTTCGGCTCCCACCCCTTCTCTTTTGTCCTCTAGAGACGAGTGATGAGTCAGGGTCACAAAGACCATGCCACGACCTGTTAACGAGTCCTGCAAACAGCCGAGCCCCTCGCTTCAGGACGTCAGGGTATTTGGCATCTGTCGTATGATTTTCCACAGCTGGGGCTCCGTGGAACCCCAAGGCATCCAGAAAAATCTCACATGACGATTTCCTGTTCCATTGACACCCACATTCTGAGTCGACTCCAAATGTCACCCTATGAGGTCGAGACTGCTCTCAATTACAGATGCAGAAATGGAAGCTCGAGGTCTCAGCCCAGTGAACGGCGGGGAGTGGGTGTGCGTGAGTCCTTAGCACCCACATCCTCCTCGCCACAGCACACCGCCTTTCGTGCTGATGGGGACTCATGCTACCCCTGTGCGCCGCATCACTGAACAGGAATAAAGGGTTTCTCTAGAAGAGCAGTCTACACTGCATGGCGGGCCGCCAGTCCCACGAGTGGCCTCCTACCCCGAGCCTGTCAGCCCTCTGGCCTTGACCAGCAACTAAGCACTGAAATTGGGTCCTTGATTAAAAAAAAAAAAAAAAGCCTTCGTTGAATGAAACAATGGCCAAGCCGGCGCCCATCCCAAACTTCTCTCGCTTTTCTCATGCATCAGGTGGTCTAAAGAAAACAAATTCAGACCTACAGTTCCAAGAGGAAAACGGACACGTTTCCATTCCGTCTTAGGTGGTCACTCTCTTCTAAGGATGAAGCAAACGGCCTCTTTGCAGGAGAAACCGACCAACAAACACCAGAGTCTGTCATTACCAATTGCACGTTCAGAACGAGGACAGTCAAGTTCAGACTGGGGACATGGTACTGAGATTTTCGAGGGTCATGGTTTTAAAAGCCAAATTGCAGGCTTTTGAAACTCAAGTCTTTTTTCTCAATCGTCAAGAAGTGACCTCCTATGACTTTGCTTCCAGGAGGAAGTGAACTCATCCCCCTTGACCAGGGAGAAGGACCTCACTGACGAATCGTTGGCATTTCAAGACAACGTCCTGCCATAAAAGGTTTCCTGAAACACACAGAATATTTTTCCATTACATTTTTTACCCATCAAAATAGCCATTGTGTAAGAAAAAGCCTACGATATCTGGAAAGGTTAAATGTCTTTGTTTTAAAGTGCTTTGCACATTATTATTTAATTATGACCCTTTAAAACATAACAAGGCCATGCAAAGGGAAGGGGCCATCTTCTCCTTCGACAGAGAAGCTTTCCTAAATCATTAGGGTTAGGGATGCCAGATTTAGCAAGTACAGGACAGCTAGTTAAATTTGAGTTTTGAATAAACAACGAATGATTTTTTTTAGCGTAAGTATGTCTTGTGCAACATTTGCAGTGTCTGGCAACCCCCGGGACCCAGACGGGGTCTGGGGTCTGTGAGTGACAGCGGAAGGGCCTGGCCAAGGACGTAGAAGGGGTAATAGAAGGGGTAAGCCTCGGGCACCTACACAGGAAAAGTCTAAAGAAAGAAGAGAAGGAGTTAGACGAGCTATATTTGTAAGGTCAACTTCTGAAAACTGTCGATCTGTCATTTAGTCAAAGATCCCCAAACTTATCACACCCAAGGGTGTACCCTCATTAAATTTGTCTCCGCTGATAGGCCACGGCTATCCAGACGTCAGCTCTCCACCACGTGGCACCTCGCTCTGTGACTTCATCAGAACATAGTTGTCATGGGTCCACCGCCGATGACAAAGCTGCGTTGACGGAGTCACCCTAAGTTGTCATGATTCCAGCCGGAAACACCCCGAGGTGGCCCGTGAGAACTCAGTGCGGGTGTGCAGACAGTCCCCCGGAGTATTCTCATACACTGAAGATAGCTCTAGGACCTCGATGAGAACCCCAAATCTCACACTGCTGCTTGGGGTTATCGGTCAGATAGAGCACTTGCAGATTATATGAACCAGTCCCGTGTGTTGGAGTCATTTCTTCCTACCTCTGAGTGACAGATCGGTCGCTACAAGCTTTGCTTCCAAGCAGCTCACCGGCACTGGCTGACCTTTCTGTCCCCTTTTCGGGACCCTCCAGCAAGGCAGAGGTGATGTGCTCAGGTGCGTGAGCCTGGGGACAGACGTGTGCTTTAAAAAAGGTGAAGGTGGAGTCAGAAACTCTGTTAATTAAATAACAATTATAACCAAGGAAATAAGAATTAATTAGATAGAGAAAAATCTAGTGTCAGCATAAATAGCTTTAAACTGCAAAATAATCTTACTCCCAATTTAATTGCTTGTGTAATTAGAGTTAATTGCAGAGTAGAGGTTTGGTTAACATAATAAAATGTTCTTTTTTTTTTTTTTTAAATAAAATAGTGATTAGGAAGTTCGCCAGAGCATTTAAAGCAGCTTTGATCTCAGGGGATGGTGAAAGGCTACGTACGCCACATGGGATCTGGGGACAGACGGACCTGGCTTGTTGCGTGACCGGGGGAGTCCTCGTACCCCCGACCCCTGCTCTTCTCGGGAGCAAAACGGTAGCGCCAGCACTTCCTGCTGCTCAGGGATCGTTCTAAGAGTTAAAGCGACGCCTGGTGGGCCGAGCGCCTCCTCCGTGCTTGGCGCGCCGGTGGCATTCCGCGAACGGTGACCGTGACAGATGCCCCTTCGACCGCCGTTCTCGCCGAGCACGTCACGGTTTGCCGCCTGACGGCCGTGGTCATTCTGTCGTTGCTAGGCTCGGTCACTGCCTCCATTTGCTCGTGGGAGCCTTGTCACGGTCGTGTTTCACTGGATGTCCCCAGGAGACTGAGTGCCAACGACGGGGCCGTATGGGGACACGAAGCAGATGACGTTGCCTGCAGATCTAATTGGTCGAAAGAGGAGGCCGAGACCTCCCTGTCGCCCGAGGCCCAAGCAGCGTGACACGACCGAGCCCTGTTCGGGGTGGAGGCCTTGGCGGTGGTTTTTCTTTTAATCGTGGTGAAATGTATATGACGTAAAATCGACCATCTTCACCCATTTTTAAGTGCACGGTCCAGTAGCGTCAAGTACTTGCACATTGCCGTGCACTTGGCCTCCAGAGAAATCGGAACCCTGCTGGCGGGAAAGTAACTAAAATTCTACACTCACTAAATAACAACTTCCCCCACCCAAGCCCAGCCCCTGGCAACCATCATTCAACTTTCTGTCTCCACGATTCTGACCACTCCGTTAAGTGGCATCCACGTAAGTAGCATCAGACAGCATTTGTCTTTCGTGACTGGCTTATTTCACGCAACGTTATGTGCTCAAGGTTTAGCCAGGTCGTCGCATGTGGCAGGATTTCCTTCCTTTTCAACGCTGAATATTCCGTCGTGTTTAGAGACCGCACTTTGTTTATTCCTCAGCGAGCCCCGGGTTGCGTCCACCCTCCAGCCGTCGTGAATGACGTTGCTACAAACCCGAGCATACAAATATCTCTTTGAGTCGCTGCCCTCGATATTTTCGAGTGTCCACCCAGGAGCAGAATTACTGGAGCACGTGGTCATTCTGTTTCTAATTACCTGAGGAGTCGCCATGCTCTGTTCATGACGCCTGCGTCATTGGTACATTCCCATTCGCAGTGCCCAAGATTCCGATTCCTCCCCGTTCTGGTGTGGGAGCGTCTGAGTGTTCAAAGGCTCATAGGGACGGGAGAAGAGACAGCGAGGGCACAACAGTGACCAACGTCTGAACTAAGTCAAGCGTCTAAACTTCTGTGCAGAGGAACGTGGACGAACGCTCTTTGAAAGGCAGGATGGTAGTTTACTCATCTCGGGGTTCCCAGGCTCTCGATAAATGGCGAGCGGTTGAACGAGCGGCACCGTTGATGTGTTAGGCAGTGGGGAAGAGTGTGGTCCGTTTTCTCAGCTTCCTTCACCCTCTATGCCCTGCGGGGCTGCTCTTGGAGCTTGCAGAGGGCCGTGCAGCTGATCCGCAGGTGTCGGTGGGATGAACACATCCACGTGGTAACGCCTCGTAGATGCGGAACGCCCGTGACTCGCGCTGCAGAAGCGGACATAGCCGTCTCTAGGACCAGTGGGACATCGGAAGCTGCCCCCAACCTGTCTTTAATGTGTGACCAGCTGGAGCCCCCACCCCCTCGACGGCACGGTAGCTGTTTCCTGAGATCCTGAAGGTATAGACAGACCTTCACCCTGTCTTTCTCTGCCCTGAATTTTTTCCAGATAATCTAGAAATTTCTGGTAGTGGCAGTAATTGGTAGGGCAAATGGGACTTACCTCCAACAAACAGACACTTCTAAATCATGGCACTGCAGACAGGAAAAAGCCTGGGCATCCCACCCACTCCCCTCCTGCCCCAGAGATCTCTCCCGGGCTTTGCAGAAAGGCTCCAAGAATTCACAGAAGGCAAAGTTCTTACTATTTTCCAGAGACTGTGGTTTATACATTATAGAGAGTCTGGACTATGTTATTCTTTTTCAGAGGGCGTGGGTTTGCTTGTGGAGGGTTGCTTGTCACTGCAGCAAAACCTTGCCTATTCTTACTAATACAAAGCTCCATCGTTGTGATGGCATGCAGTTAAATGCCCTTGCAGATTCCAGTGACTGTCGAGGTCGATTTTGTTTGGGGGCTCTGTGCATGGTCCTGGGATGTGGCCCTTATGTAGGACCTCGTCTTTACTTTTAAGACTTGTCCTTTCCAGGGGTCTCCACCGAATGCGTGGGATGCTCATGAGGTCTTCCCATCCTCCGACGGGCCTTGTGGAATCTTACCTGTGTGTGTGCAGCCTCGCCCTTGGCTAGGTGGACTGCCACGCGGCCTCTCCGCAGCCCATCTCCGTCCCCTCTGGTACCCTGGCCTGCCAGCCCCAGCCACTGCAGGAGCCGAATTCCGATCCCCACCACCTCGGTTCAGTGAGATTATCTTGCCATTTTAGTTATGGCGCCACGCACAGCGGCCCAGAAAGTGATCCCAGGAAAAAAGCGAAGGCAAACTTGGGGGCTTACCTTGAGCGTTTTCCTTTTGTCAAGGGGCACAGTCTGGGCTGCCAGTTGTCTAATGCCTGAAAACAGTCACTTCACATGTTTTGTGCCACTTCGCGATTCCTAACAGCAGGAAGTCGGCCCACGGTCACTCTGCCAGCCGGAAATGGAAGTTTTCTCCTTCCTGTTCTTGATTTCATACCCGAGTAGTCACTACATCCACTCATCATTTGTCCTCTTTACCAATATTTCTGAGTTTCCACCTTGAAGGCACAAGATAAGATTATACCTCCCTGTCCCCTTGAGTTAGTCATGGCCCTGTCACTGTCTTGGCTAAATGAACATAAGCATAAGTGACATGTGTCCTTTCTGGGTGAAAGCTTTTAAAGGCCAGTATGCATGTCACCAGATTCCTATGAATCTGGACACATGTCACTTATACTGCACAATTCCTGCTCCTGTGATTGGCTTCATGCCAGATGGTGGAGACCCTATCAGCCCACGTCCCGAAATAAAATAGGACGCAGAGCAGAATCCCCTAAAAACCTGAGATAAACGGTACTGTGAAAAACAAACTTTTTTTTTTGTTTTGTTTTAAGCTACTGGGATTTGGAGGGTTGCTTATCACTGCAGCAAAACCTAACCTATTTTTACTAATAAAAAGTCCCATTATGTCTACTTCCCAGCACACTCCCTCTTCGTCCCCCCCCAAACCCTCGTCGCCTCCCACCGACCCCTCCCCCAGGGACCCCACCTCCCTCCCATCTCCACGAGGCCCCCCAGTAACTGTTCTTAAACAAAAATCTGGCCATGTCACCCCTTTCTGATTCCAAGTCCACAATGTCTCCCCACTGTCCCCAAAGCTACACGTTCACCCTGGCGTTTAAGCCGCCCCGCAGTCTGGCTTCAACACGTCATTTCAGCCCGAGGTGCAGCAAACCCACGATCCTCACCTCGGTCACGGGAAGCAGCTGCCTCGTCCTCAAACACAGATCCCCTTTCGCCTCACCAGGCTTCGGTGGACGCTGTCCCTGGCCAGGAGTGCCTTGTCCTCCACTTTTCTTTTCTAATCCCTCCTTCACATTGTCTCTCTCTCTCCCCCTTCCCCTTCCTTCATTGCCCTTCGTATGTTATGATATCAGAGGTTATTCCTGCAGGCACCAGCTGAACCTTGTTCTCGTTTGTATTACATTTGTCCTGCACACTGTTTTTTTTAAAAAAGGAATTACTTGTTAAAACGTCAGTCTTAAGAGATTTCATACACACACAAAACCACGTTTGGGTTGCTCTGTAAAAATCAGGTGATGTGATCTTCCTGGGCTGCTCTATCACATGGCGACGATCAGGTGGAGCCGCGGTCCTGGCTCACCTTTCCGGTGGGGCAGGTGCTCTGGTTCACAGGTCACCCCAGTGAGTTCATTTCATCCACGCGCACCAACTGGCCCCGTCCCCCTGGGAGTGGGGTCAACAACTCCTGAAATATAGTGACGTGTCTATGTGCTGTCTTCTACCCCACTGGCTCATTAACGCCTGGAAGGTGGAACTGTGTTTCATTCACACCTGTAGCCCTCTTGGATCTGATACAGTAAGTGGCACTTAGTAGGCGCACGCACACGCATGCACACGCACAAACAAGGCAGCCCACGTTGCGGACAGCGAGCTAGGCTCTGAGGCTCATCCTGCTGGCAGAATGTTCCTACATCTCTTTGGGTGTCTGTCTTTGTCTCTTTATCTCTCATACACACATAGCTACCTGCCTCCCTGTGTGTCATGTACACACACACCTGAGCCTCCCTCAAGTTCCCCAAATCAGCTTTCGCCTGACTCTGTGAGTTATTTAAGGCTATTTGCACAGTGAAGAAGGAAGGTGAAAGACAGTTTATGAGCCAGGCTAGTTTTTAATCTTTTTGGCACAAAAAGAAGAGGGGGGGAAAAAACACACAGCTAAAAACAACCTCCACACGCCTAAACACAGAGTCTAGACGATCTGGGGAGTCACTTGCGATGTTACGCATTTGGGCGACAGCATCCAGCACGTCGAGTGGAACGCCAGGCTATTCACGTGGGTACTTTTTGGTGGTTACTCAAGTTTGCGTTAAATAAGGACAGAATTCTTTTTTAATTACTCACTTTTGCTCGTCTGGATTTGAAGTGATGGAGGAAAAAAAAAGAGACAGCAGCAGTTGTTTTTGTAAGGTTTTTTTTTTTTTTTAAACTCTCAGAATGTATTTTTATCTTTCTCCTGGAGCTGTTTCCTCTGGGCGTTGTGTGAAGCCTTACATAACGAACCATCCTGTGATAGCATTTTCCTTCCTCGGGCTTCGGAGGGCACAAGACTTTCACAGCTGAGACGGATTAAGTGGAAGCTTTAATTGTCAAGACGCCATGCTAATAACGAAACGAAGGCTCCGAAAAGAGCGAATAATAAAGGCTTGCAGGCCTCACAGGTACCCTTTGTTCTCATTTCTTATCGTAATAAAATACACATAACGTGAAATTTACCGTCTTGACCGTTCTCGCCGTCCGGTTCGGGGGCATTTCGAGTGCGTTTCCACTGCTGCGTGACCATCACCACCATCCAGCTCCGTGAATCTTTTCAAAATCTTCCCAGACGGAAATTCTGTCCCCATTAAACACCAACACCTCAGCCCCTCCCCCAGCCCTGGCCATCACCCTTCTCCTTTCTGTCTCCATAAATTTCACTGCCCTAGCAGCCTCGCGTGACTGGAATCCTACAGTATTTGTCTTTTTGTGACTGGCTTATCTCACTCAGCACAATGTCCTCAGGGATCATCCGTGTCGTACGTGTGTCAGAATGTCCTTCCTTTGGAAGGCTGAATAAAATTCGTATGTATTCACCGTGTACACAGCCACAGACGGCTAATCCGATCATCCGTGGCTGGACAGTTAGGCTTCCTCCGTGTTTTAGCTATTGTGAATAATGCTGTTAGGTAGAGATGTACACATGTCTCTTTGGGACTCTGCTTTCAGGTAGGGGCCCAGAAGTGGAATTGCCAGGTTGTGTGCTAACTCTATTTTTAACTTTTCAAGGCACCGCCAGACTGTCCTCCACAGCAGCTGCATCATTTTGCCTTCCCACCAGCTGTGCACGGGGTTCCCATCACCCCACATCCTCCCCAACATGTGTTGTTGTTGTTGTTGTTATTTTGATAGTAGCCCCTAACAGGTGTGAAGTGCCAGCTCATCGTGGTTTTGATTTGCATGTCCCTAATGATGAGCGATATTGAGCATCTTTTTCATGTGCTTATTGGCCATTCATATACGTCCTTTGGAGAATGTCTATTCGAGTCTTTTGTCAAAGGCATGCTGTTTGTGATCAGGTCCCCGCTGTGGGGTAAGAGGGGCAGAGGAGGAGACTGAAGCGTACTGGGTAGCCCCCTCTTTGTGTGGGAGTTGCATGATAAGCTCATGAGCAGTAGTGGGGTGGTGGGGGGGACTCCAGACAGAGAGCATCGTCACTACAGGCGACAGATGACAATTCAGATGGGGTCCTGTTGGGGGCCTGCTGAGAAGGAGAGAAGATGGGGTGGGGACAGGAGTCCAGGAGAGGGACAAACTCCCTACAGGGCTGGTTTCAGGAGGCAAGGACAATGTGGGTAAGAGCGAAGGCTTCTTAGCCCCGCCCTGGACCCCAGCACCCCTGTGCGACCTTGAACAAATCGCTTAGCTTTTGTAAGGCTGCGTTTATCCATCCGTACCAGGATAGTAAAGCCCACAGCACAGGGCGGTTCAGAGAAGTCAGTGAGATCAAATCTACGCAGGGCTTGGCAGATGTCAGGCTAACAGCAGATAGCCTTCCCGTGGTGATCTAGAACCCTGGACCCCTAAGAACTGCGAGTTCAGGTCAGACTCCAAATGCCTGAGGTCCACACCACCCCGTAGGGAGTGCGTAACGTCCACAGCAGGTGCGTGAGTGCAGCTGCGCCGTACAGGTTCAAAGCTTCTCGTGTTAGTGAGGCTTTCCGACGCGTCGCTGGCATCACAGTGTGGCCCAAGGAATTCTGAGCCCGGGTGACGTCGTCGGAATCCGTGGTTCCTAGGAAGCAGAGCCAAAGGAGAAACGGAACCTTCCCTACATCCCAGGCCCTGTGGCAGGCCCCTGTGCTTGCGACCCCATTAGGATCCCCAGCCCCTTGTAAGGGATTTTACTTCTGTTTTACAGACAGGAACGCTGAGACTCAAATAGGGGGTGGCTTGCGAACGGTCAATGCAGCAGAGATAATGGGACCAGGATTTGAACTCGGGCCTGCCATGACTCTAAAACCATGGGTCTTCCCATTTTCCTATAGTATATATTTGATAAATAATGTTTTAAGATCTATGAGACACGGTTAAGAATACTGGCCTCCTTCGGCAGTGGGTGTCACGATTAGACTGTGCGGCTTCTTCGGCCTCCGTTTTTCTTTCCACCTTCCTCCTCTCCTCCCTCCTTTTCTCTTTGAATATCCCTTTCTTTAAAATTTCTTGTATATTCATAAGCCTGTTTTCCCTGGCTCTCCTAGTTCAGGCAGAGGCACCTGCCGTTTTGCGTTTGTACACAGGGCAGCCTTGGGGTGGGGTCTGATTCCTCTGCTCTGCCTACTGAGCTGGCCACGGACCAGGGGAAGGGGGTGACTTCTCCGGAGAGTCAGGAACAGCACAAAGATGAGAAGTAACTGGGGGCTTTGCGATTCCTTTGGGAATCGGCAGAGGGCACAAGGGACGTTCGTCTTATTCCTCAGCTCTAGCGTCATCTCTGACTGTGTTCCATTTTTCTAGAGCTGTCAAAGGTCTACGTGGCCCAGGGTCACAAACTCAGATGCCTAAAGGGCTGGCTGGGCGAGTCACCCAGATGAGTGACGTGGATCCAACGGATCTACGAACTTCCACTGCGTTATTCCCCATTTTATTGGCACTCAGAAACAAACCTCGGGGGTTTTACTTCCTTTTCAGTTCATTAAGCTTTTCATCCTGAGGACTTTTCTGTGAACTGGATGTAGTTTTAACCCTTTGTTTTCTTAACGGTGCCTCCAGTTGCATTCTCTCAATAGAGACTCCCTTTATTTGCATATGAAACTCATAAGGCTGTTTTTCACTTTCTCCTGAAACTCATAGCCCTTTTTTCCTTGCCAGCTTTTTCTCTTTTGATAGAGGCTTGGGTACAGAGAAAGAGTCTTCTTCCGGAAGCAAAGCATCGGGCACATGACAAGTGGTCCCTGTGACTTGAGCTCAGGGTAAGGGAGGGAATAAGGAGTGCTGGGGACCGTGGACGTGTCCTGCCGATGGGGGACACCTGCTACTCAGCTCCCGCTGGAGCCTGCCAGGCGGGAATGCTGGCCCCGATCTAATGGCCAGATCTATTGCTTTCTCAAGAGAAATCAGGAATTCTGATTTTTACGTAAAAATCTCATTCGTAAATAATGGCTAATTAAAAATAAATTTTAAAAAATACCGCCGAACACGTCTGAGGGCCACTTCGACCCCCCTAGACTATTGCTAAGGGACTCCCGTGGGCTGCGGAAACCTGGCAAACATTTAGTGGTGTTTCACACTATTTACCGCACTTCGTGCCGTGCCCCCCGATCCCATGCTCTCCCCTATCTGACCACGCCTGCGGTCCCCAGAGCTGTCAGGTCTGACAGCTGCCCCAGCGCCCCGAATCTGCCTCCCCAGCCAGCCAGAGCAGTGCCAAACTGTGCACTGCAGCCTGCCCGCCGCCCCTGGCCGCAGCCGCCAGAATTCCCGGCCAGGGACGCAGCCTGCGATCTGCAAGGAGGCCCTTTTGCAATTTGGATCTCGGCTCCGCTGAAGAAAATGGGAACGGATGTGCTCACTGAGCAGGAAACAAACGCCAGGAGGCATCCAGAGCCGACTCCCAAGCCCGGGCCTTCTGCAGAGAGACGGAGACGGCAGACCCCGAGTGCGGGGAGGAGACTGTTACCTCCCGTCAGGCGACGTGGGCTCGAAGGGTTATTTATAACTAGCAGGGCGTGTATTTCTGAGGCAGCTACCGAGTGCGAGCCAGAGCACGATGGGAGAAGCCACATGGACACCCGTAGCCCCCGACCCCCAGCTCTGACACTTAGTGGCTCTGTGGCTTTCGTTTGACATTCAGCAGCTGTGTTGAGCACCTGCTGTGTGCCGGGCACAGTGTCAGGCACCGGGGATATAATGGTGGATGATGCTGAGAGACAAAATCCTTATTCTCATGCAACTGGTAGCTTAGTAGTCAAGGAGGTGGGTAAAAACCGAGTTATCCCGTAAACCAGTGTGTGACCCTAGGTGGCAGGGATGGGATGGTGTCAGCACAGAAGAGGAGGAGGGTATGGGGTACGCCAATAGGAGGGGGGCTGTCCTCTGAAGACGTTCGAAAGGGCGTGGAGCCAGCCAAGAGGAGCAGGGCGGAGGGACCCCAGGCGGAGGGCACAGCACAGGCACAGGCTTAGAGGCAGCGGAGAGCTCGGCATGGCCAGGGCGTGGCTGGGGTGGGGGTGGGGTGGGCATTTGGCGCAGGACGAAGGCGGCAAAGTGGGCAGGACCGGAGCACAGGGGCCAGGTGGGCCATGGCGGACTTCGGAGTTTTTAGGCAAAATTCACGAGTTTTTAGGCAAAACGAATGACGTGCTCTGTTTTACATTTTTTGAATAAAGGTCGCCCTGGCCGCTGGTAGATTGGAGGAGGGTTAGAGCGAGAGCGGGGAGGACACCTAGAAGGCCACCGCGGTCACCCAGGAAAGAGGCCGTGGCAGTTCGCGCGGACACCGAGGGGTGGCAGTCAAGACGTGAGCATATTCGCGGCAAAATAATGCCTCGTGATGACGGAGCTCTGCGCGCCGGAAACGTGCACAAAGATGTGACTGGGAGACTCTGGCGCGGTTTCCCAGCAGGGAAGAGACGAGGGGGGAGAACGGACGGAGAGCAGGGTGTGGGCCGGGGGCAGCTCCGGGCTTCGGTCTCCGACGTACAGCGGGAGACGTCCTCCTGGAGACGGCGTGTGACCTCTGTCTGCGCCGCAGCCCCCACCGAGGCGTCCGCGTCTGCAGCCGATTCTAGCATCGGAGGCCTTCAGTGCCCTGCTCGCCGTGGCCCCGGCCTCCCCGGGCCTGGCCAGCTCTCCTACCTGTCTCGCGTGCGCTAAGGCGTCAGGAGTCTTGGAAAGATTGTCCTGGGCCTGCCCCGTCCCCATGCCGTGGCCAGGCGCCCCTCCCTCCCCACGCCGAGGCAAGCGGGAGCTCCCGGAGGCTGCTTCAGACTCGTCTCCTAGACATCGTCGTGGGCAATTTCTGCTCTGCTGTCCCCACCCCACGTGACGCTGGGCAACTGAGGACCCCGTGTCCCCGTCTGCCCCCCCAAGTGAGACTGGATCTCCTCCTGCCGCTGACTCCCTGCCATTTCGGAGTCTGCCACCTCCACTGGCCCCCAGAGGATCGCACGTGACTTAGGAGGGGCGGGAGAAGCAGAGCTGAGCCCCTTGTCAGGGTCACACGGACACCTTGATTCTCTTGCTTCCCCTCCCATCCCCCCTCCCCGGGGCGGGGGTGGGGGGAGTCCACTCTGGGAATGTAAAACAATTCTGGCCATTCACATAATTTTCCAAAACCATCGTGCGTGACAGGGGTCAGCAGACTTTTTCTCGAAAGGGCCGGATAGTAAATGCTCTCAGCTCTATGGCCGTGTGGCGTCTGTGGTGGCTTCTCGGCTCTGCCATCGTAGCAAATGCAGCCACGGAAAACACATCGTGAGTGAGAATGGCTTGGCCCCAACAAACCCAGTTACAAAAACAGCTGGATTGGGCTGCAGGTCGGGGCTGGGTTGGCCGGGCGCTGGCCTCTGCCATAAATGTAACCCCATAAATGACGGTGAGCGTTTGGGCCTTGAAAGCTTCACAGACACGTTCTTGCCACCCGACAAAGCCCGGTGTGGGCCTCCTCGTCCCCTCCCCACGTCACGGGCCTCGCGGTCCCCTTCACAGGGAGTGTGACAGGCCCTGCTTGGAAGGGCTCAGCTGCCCTAGGAGGTGTTTGGTCACAAGGCGGGAGGGGACAAATTCGAGTTATCACACTGACTGGGGGAAGGACTAGTGACTAGAGGCCAGGGGGACGGAACACCTTGTAATGTGTGAGACGGTCCCTCGTGACAAAAACGTGTCCCTTTCCCGCAATGCCATGGGCCCCTGTGAGAAATCCTGTCGTGGCTGCCAGCTGCGTGGGGACGGGATGGGAAGACAGCAGGAAGCAAGGGGGGGACACACGGCCCACAGAGCCAAGGACGAGCCCAAAGCAGAAGAAGCCTGGGGTGGCTCAGCTGTGCCTCCACGGCCAGGCCTCGGGGACAACGCACTGACCTGCTGACCTTTCTCCTCTCGAGTCTCCAGTAGCTGCCTTGCTCCGGGTCACGTGAGTCTCTGAGCCCCCGGGGCACCCGCCCCCTCCAACGCCAGGTCCCGCCGGCTGCCCTCTGCCCTGCGCTCCCCCTTCACCCTCTCAGCTAAGGGCACTTTTTCCCACGATGGCGCAGGAAGTTTCTGTCAAAATCCATTAGCTGTGTGAGCCGCAGTGAGTAAACAACTCTCCTTGGTTCCAAATATGCTTTCCCAGGGCCTCAGCCTGACCAGAATTTAATAAAATTCTGTTGTGCCTCCGACCCAAGTGAAGTCGTCCAGTGTCCCTTGGGAGCAGGGGGCAGGACGGAACCCAGAGAGCTCACCTGGCCCGCCCCCGTTGTGTTGGGTTGGAGCGTTTACCCGCCAGGGGCTCAGAGCCTCCATCCGCACCTTCATCACGTCAACCTAGCACGGGCCCCGCCTGTATGCGATAGTCCCGCAGGTAAGGCAGAGGCACAGGCTGTCCCCAGGCCCCTGTCTGGCTAAGGGTCTGCGCTGGGCCCAGGTACACGTGGGCAATAAGGAGCAGCCCCCTCATCCTGCATTGCTCACTGGCTAGCGGGGGAGGGCAACAGATAAACAGTTACTCCCAGTGTGACAAATGCATTAGAAGTGGCGGCCGGAGGCAGGAGAATTTGCCCAGCCTGGGGAGAGTCTCAAGCTCTACAGCAAAACAACTTTCGATGGTTGTTGTTCAAAATAATATTTGCTCGTGGTTAAAAAATTGGACAGGGCAGAAGGATTTATCCTGAAAACCAAGCGTCAGGAGGAAGCAATTCTTGAGCTGAGTTTCGAACATGAAGTAAAAGCTGAGTAAGGGAGGGAGGGCACGGCGCGGGCAAAGGCATGGAGGCAGGAGTGAGGGTTTGGAGAATAAGGTGCCGGGCTGTCCCACGACGTCGGGAAGGGAGTTGGGGCGAGGCTGGAGGGGCAGACCTCCCGGGCCGTGCTGGAGTGTGGACAGCACCCTGTGGGGGGCCATGGAGGGTGTGTGACTGTGGTCCTGCGGGAGCACACGTCATTACCTAGAGACACTTCTGGCTGTGCAGGGCGCCGGCACCTCGTGGGTGGGCAGAGGCCAGGGGTGCTGCTGAATGTCCTCCGGTGTCATGGACAGCTCCCCCAAAGCGAAGAATTCTCTAGGACAACACGTCGAGAGCGCCGAGGTTGGGAGACCTGGTTCAGGGCAGCGGTCATCCAGCTAGACCAGCTCCCGGCGGTCCCTCCAAATCCAGCCCAAAGCCCGTCGGTTCGGGGAGGCGGCCTGGCGGAGCCTGCACGTTAGAGTCGGAGGTGGTCCCCGGCGTGGACCGCCCAGGCCAGTCCCAGTGTGGAGACGGGGAGTCTCCTAGGCCCGGCCTGGTCACTGTGGCTGCCTCGAGCAGGACACCTGCCACTTCACGGACGGAGGCACAGCCTCCAGTGCTCAGGTATGGGTGGGAACATCTACCCGCGGAGCGCGCCTGACAGCATCGTCCCACAGACGCGAGACACACGGGGCCACATTCATCCCCCTTTTTCTCTGGAAACCCGGAGACTTGACGTCTGGGTGGGAATTTGACTAGGTGACCGCAGGGCCCTGTGACCGGAAGGTCTGTGCCTTCATTTCTTCTCTCAACCTTCGAACTCTCACTCTGGTCCAGAATGTGGTCCCCAAAATTTATTTCTTACCTGCTTGTAATTTTTAAAAATGGACTTTACCGAAGTAGGGTTTGCGCAAAATAGAACGAGCCTATTTGAAGCGTACAAATGGACGGGTTTTGACAAAGCAATAAACCCACGCGTCTATCACCATAATCAAGGTAGAGAGTGTTTCTGTCACCCCAGAAAGTCCCCTGTGCCCTTGGCAATCGGTCCCCCTCCCCCCGTCCCCGAGGCACCCCTGATCTGCTTTCTGTCGCTGGTGGGGGTTTCGCTTTGTGGAGTCATCGGTCTGTGCTCTGTGTCTGATCTCCATCAGCGCACCGGTCCTGGGATTCAGCCACGTGGCTGTGTATCAGCAATTGCTTCTTTTTAATTACTGGGTGGTATTTCTGCACGGTGTATCTGTTTGTTTATTCAGTCACCTGTGGATGGACATCTGGTTCGTTTGCATTCTCATTACCAGTAAGGCAGCTGCGGGCATTCAAGTATTGCTTAAAGTATTTCAGGAGTTTCCCGTGATGCCTAAATCAAATTTAAATTCCCTTCGATGTCCCCTAAAGTCCCCTCTGTGGTCTGGATTCTGCCCACTGGTCCCGCCTCGTTTGTCCACTCTGCCTCTTACTCCCTAACCCCGCACCCTTCTGTCCCTCCCATGAGCCAGAATCTGCAGAGATGCCCTCACCCCGCCAAGACCCTGCTGGCTCCGAACCAGCTGAGCCAACTGGCCGGCTGCCTGGGCTGGGCCTTAACCTTCTGCAGTCATTAAATCAAACCGATACTTGAACACTAATCTCTAGTGAAGCATTTTATTTGTGCTAAGCCCCTAAGCACTTCAGCCTGACTTTTCCTCGAGGCCAGCCATCCCGGGAGAGCTCAGAGGACCCTCCTTGATCCTTTCTGATTGAAACCCCCCCAAAGGCCAAGGGGTGAGGAGTTTCTAATGACTCACTCAACCATGGGACAAGTCATGTTTTAACCCCGCAGTGATCACTCTCACCCCTAGCGTTAACAGCGGTTGGAAGAAATGACGTTCTCAGGCTTCGTGCATGTGGCAAGCCTAACCAACTTTTCTGGAGCACCTATCACACCTGGGTTAGTAATTTCACATGTTATCAAGTTTAATCATCAAGAAAAGCCTGCGAGATGTGGATGTCTTCTTTCCCGGAGGGAAGACAGTGTGTGTGTAAGACAGAGCGTCCCTGGCCAGGAAGTTTTATATGACAGTCTGCCTTTATTTTTCATTTCGAAATGTTTATCTCAGTAAATCCCAAACGTGCTTTCTGCTTTCCAATCACGGCAAATGACATTCTTCGGGTCATTGCAGGCACAGATATTCAACGCCCCTCCCCCGCCATGAAAACAATGAAAAACATCACGTGATGTCTGAGAACCACCCCGACTTGGAAGCACCGATGGGCTCAAGTGGCAGAGAGAAATTGAAAGCACCCACATCACTTATCCCTGAGAGCATCTGTCATTTCCACGTGGGAATCCACAAAGTGGTTGGGAAGGACCAGGGGGCCAGGAACCACAGACATCCTCTCACGTTGAAATGAAGCCCAAAGGGGAAGCCAGATCTGAACTCACGCTCCTTCGGAGAAGGCTGCCTTGGAGCCAAATGAAGCCGGAGGGGAGGAAAGGAAGGGGAACAGTCCTGAGAAATCGCGGCTCTAGACCAGCGCTCTCATGGATCTGTGTCTTGGGAAGGCAGAGGCCAGGCGGGCTCAGGAACCTTCAGCCGTGAGCTGGGCATGAGGTGGTTCTGACCGGCAGGGCCCCAGGCTCCTGGAGAAGCGAAGGCAAAGTCTCCTAGGTCACTGGGGACCTCTCGCAAATAATTGTTCAAGGGCAATGGACAAAAAGCCATCGAAGGTAACCGGACATATAAGGAAACAAGATCCGTGAAAGAGAACCAAGAGACAGTTTCAGTTCAAGTTCAGGGCCAGGGTAAGGAACAACAACCACAGAGAAAAGCAGGAGGCAAGGGGGACCCCGCTCTGGTGTCTGAGTTAGTCCGCGTATAAGGACTAACGGGAATCTTCTGTGGGACACAGACTGGACCTATCAGCAAAGAAGTGATGCCTTTTTCTGAAGTTGCCGGCTGTGGGGATACGTAGTCCCCGGCTCCTGGCGACCACCTCGTCAGAGTGTGAGGAAGTCTTACCTAAGGGTGGAACCGGGTTGCCACAAGTGGAGGTGTGAGCAGACAGGAGTCATTCCTGTTTTTGACTTCTGGATCCAAATGTGAGTGAAGCAGGGCCACACTTATACCTTCCCAGCACTTAAGTCATCAGCTTATGTGGCTGGAAGAAGTTTCTGTCGATGGCATACTGAAAGAGTCTTAATAACTGAGGATACTTTATCAAATTTGGATTTTAAATAATCATATAGCATATTCATTACCACACCATTTCATTCTACCTACCTACTTGGCTTATTCATCTATTTCAATTTCTTCATTCCATTACTGGTTTGGCTCCATTTGCCTTTTCCATTGGTCTATCTGGTTTCATTCATTTGGTCTACCTACCTACCTACTTCATTCATCTATTTCATTTATTCATCTATTCCACTTCATTTCCATTGGTTTCATTCATTTGGTCATCTATTATTCATTCTCCATTCATCTACCCAATTTCCATTCATCTATCTAATTCATCTATCTATCATTCATTCATCTATCTATTTCCATCTACCTACCTACCACTCTATCTACCTATCTACCTATCTACCTATCTACTTGGTAATTTGGCCTACTTCCATTCGCAATTTCTCTATCTACCGACCATTCGCAATTTCAGGCCAGCCAGCCAGCCATCCTTCCATGAAAGTTCACTGAACACCTGATATGTCCTAGGGACTCTAAAAGGAAGAGACATCCATCTCCCAAGGATGTCCAAGGGGACATTTTAGAACTTCTATTTCTGATTCATTTTTATCTCATCCTTTTTTATTTCTATTTCACGTGTGTGTTTTAAAGTATAAAACATGTCCGTACAAGAATAGTGCGAGCGTACAATATGTGAAGGTAAGAAACACTATAAAGGAAATGCTCATTTTTGTTGCTGTTGCTCTTTTTTTAACTAATGTCTCTGATTGAAAATCTTCAGATCGCATTGGGACAATAAATACCAGGAGCCTCCGGGAAGCTGCCCGGCGCGCCCACAGACCTGGGTGCCCTTCTCTGTCGAGGCACTTATAATGCCTTATGGTGATCTGCGCATCATGTGTCACGTTGAAGGCATCAGGCTCCGAAGCCAGACCATGAGGCTCATGTTCCAGCTTGGCTGCTTACTCCCTGAGTGACCCAGGCACGCAGCCCCTTGGGTCCTGGCCATGGGGATTCCACAAGCTAACACGTGAGAAGGTCTTAGACGAGGACCACAGGGCTCGGTAGCATACAGTAGCCGCAGCAGCCTGGCCAGGCGGGGACAGCGTGGTCTCCCCAGGGCACGCTGCACCTAGTAGAGAGGTACACAAGAGGACGCTGATAGAACCTAGAGGTGGGTATAAGAGCTTCTCCCCCAGACAAACACCAGATGCCTCGCCAGCAAGTGGAGTCGCGCCCTTCGGGAGCTGTCCCCTTCGTTTAAGCCCAGAGATGCAGGTGGGGCAGCAGAGCCATTTCATCCTGTCTCAGGTGTGTGTTAGAAGCTTCTAGCAACCAAGAGCTCGGAAACAATGCTGAGAAGAAATGACCATAGTTTTAGCAATATTTCGACAGCTATATTAATAGACAATAATTTTTTTTTTTTTTACCGGCCACTGTTTGTGGCCAAACAGATCAGCCTTCAGTTCTGCAAGGATAAGGGACAGCAGAGATGGAGAAATCACCTGTTTTCAGGAAAAATCCTGAAGAAGAGCGTCCCTGACTTTATCGTGGTCTCGGCCATGCCTCCTTCCTGTTGCTCTGTGGCAATCGTACCTCCTTTTCCAGTTCAAGCTGCAGAATTATTCGAGGGGCACAAAATGCGAGACAGCCTAAGGAGCAGGTGGACCCCGTGGCCTGTCAGGCTCTCGCTGCCAAGACTGGAAACAGGAGCCTCAGGGACACGAGGGCCAGGCGGGACACGAGGAACCTGGCCAGCTGTTCTCTCCCTGGTGATTACTTATGGGTCCATGTGCCGCTGGACCAGTGTGCTGCTGTTAACCACAGCTTGCAGATGAAGACAGGAAGCCGCTTCACGTTCACGAATGAAGATGCTCACCATTTAGTGACCGGTTCCTGGGTTCAGGGAGCAGGGCCAGCACCGCACACCCGCCGGAGGGGCGTATACGTGGGGCGAGCAGGCCTGGACTTGCACCTCTTCCTGAGTGACATCAACCCACCTCCGCTCGGTGAAACGGACAGATGCTCTCCAATGTTTAGATACAGTTATTTCATCAAGGAGAATGAGAAGGGACGTTGGGAGGGAAGACAGTGAAGTAGTTGATCAAGAAATGATTTCTAAAAAAAACCAAAAAAGCCATGCCCAGGATGGTTTTACAATCAATAATAGAGTTGAATATTTGCCAACGGCACTTCTGCAACAAGGCGATTTTTCTGATCTATGCAAAGAAGACACATTTTCAGAGCCACGCCACGTGGCAGTCAAGTGTTCTGACTTGGCGGCCAGACAACTGGAAATTCAGTCTTGTCCTCATTACTTAGCTGACACAAGTGAATTTACGTCTCTGCACCTCTGGGATTACAGTCCTACTTAATGCAAGGTGGTGTTTGAGGAGTCCATAAAATTAAGACACTTCCGAGCTTAGTGCACTAGTACTTAGTACCTGGCATAGAGTAAACGCACAATGAACAGTAGCTTTAACCGGAAGATCATCTGTCAAGGGTCTCCTTGCCAACCACCTAGGTCTTTGTGGATCGTGGAGCTGACTAGCAGGTTTTCAAGGGCAGGAACCCTTTGGGGGTGAGGGTCCCCTGGGTGTTGGAGCCGCCCAAAAGCGCCTGGTGGGGGAGGGGAACACAGTGGAAAGGCTTCTCCGCTGGGGCTGGTGGCCCCTCTGCCGCCCGATGCGAAAGCACTGGGGAGCCGTCACAGCTGCCCGTGGGCCGCACAGGAGTGAAAGCTCTGGGGAAAACAGCCACCGGACTTCGGGGGACTGCCCAGAACTTCATTCTGTGCTCATCACTCTGAGTCAAGGCTCACCTGGCAGGCGGCGGCTGTGGCTCTAACGAACCCACTGGTTCAGACGTCGAGGGCTGTAGGAAGCTGGGGCGAGGCTGAGACTTGAGCCCTCGCTCCTGATTCCTCTTTGCCAGCTGTGCTTCCGGGCCGGTGCCTTTGGTCCTCCGGAGAGACGGCCGACAACGGCCGACCGACCGACTTCGCTTTGATCGTTTTTATGTCTCAAGTCAGGTGTCGCGTTTCCCATCCTCTCTCATTCCCAGTCTGTGACCCGTAGATTCAGAGCTGCGAATTAATGTGCAACGTGATCTCATTCAAAGGTTTTCTCCTTTCATTTGGGAGGTTAAAAAGCTCTAAGTGTTTTAGGGTTTAAGCTTTGATGAGGTTTAAAGACTGTCGTCTTCCTATGAAAGAGCCCGGCCCGTCTCGACCTGCTTTCGGCCGCCGGGGCTGCCAGCAGATGAGATGTCTGGAGCCAGCTCCCGGGTGTCCCGTGCTGAGCTGCCTTACCCCGCCCCGCAGCCACCACCGTTTGAGCCTCATGTGCCCAAATCCTTTGTGGCCTGGCTCACGGCCCTCGGCCCTCTGCGCCTGGCCCTGGGCCTCGGTTATGGGTCTGTTCTCCCTTCCTCAGTTCACTGCCTCCGGATGGCCTCCTGGCTTAGGAAGTCCCGCCCGAGCATCTCCCTGAGGGGCAGCCCTGGTCTAGGCATGAACGGATCTCGTGCGGGAGGCCGTGACCAATGTGAAGGCGGGGGTCCCTTCTCCTCTGGGGCAGCTTCTGTGGTTTTCCCAATTTTAATTAGCTCTATTTTCAGCCGGATGAGGATGATAAGAAGAGCCGATGTCCCTTTGTAAGGCAGTGCCCTGTGCTCTTCGTACTCAATCTGTTATTTAACCCATCGACGAGGGAGAAGCCATTTCATGCTCCGTTTTCCGGATGAGAAAACTGAGGTGCACGTATTCTTTGCCGGCATCCCGGGCGTGTGCTCTGAGGAAACCGGACCCCGACTGATCCTTTGTTTCTCTCTCAGCATCCGTCACAGGATCTGTCACAGGACCTGGCACAGACGTTCAATATGCAATTTCTGGTTTATTGATCTACCTGTCAACAGAACGAAACACACGTCCCCCAGAGCCAATCTTCATGCCTCCCCAGCGGGGTGAATTAGGTCATGGAGCTTGGAGCCCCAGCCGAGTTTGACCAGCCTGTCGGACGAATGGTTTTATGTGGCACTGCCTGAGAGGCACAGGGACAGGTCAGCCGGGGCACAGCTGTGTGGCTGAGCCGGGCTGAGCTGTGCCGCTCTGTGGGGCCGGGAGCAGAGTCTTGCTGGGGCCCCGCCTCCCCCTCATCTGGTCTTAGCACCCTCGATCATCCTTGGCTTTTCTCTCGCCCCACGAATGCCTTAGGGGACGTCCTAGAGCAGAAATCAGTGAGAAAAAGGGAGGGGACCGGTGAGTGGTGTGAGCTGTGAGGTAGCTCGCAGAGCAAGCTCCCTCGTTGGTTTAAAAAAAGTATGATCATGACTTGAGGAGAACAGGGAGCAAGAATCGTGGGGCAGATGAGCACTTGGAGCCTTCAGGGAAGGAGAATTAAGAGCTACAGCCGGGCGGGGGGGGGGGGG
>NW_024340699.1:12136204-12197019 GCF_902729225.1 Pteropus medius | reverse complement strand
GCCTGCAAAGACCAACCTGGGGACCCCCGCGTTTCTCCCAAGGGCTCGCCCCGAAAGCCACAGGTGGTTCTCAGCTCCAGGACCCCCTCTGCCTTTTTCATTTGCTGCCTTCCATGCTTCTTATCCCTGGGCCTGATCGACTCCATCAAGAAGAACTGCCAGCAGCTGAACACTTAAAACAAAGGGTCTGCACAAAAGAATCTCGCTCCCTCCCCCTTTCATTTATTTGAAACGATTTTCCCCTCTCTAGTCCTTACGGTCCCTGCATAAATTACTCTGCAAAACCAGCCTGCCGTGTGCGAGCTTGCCTGGCTGCCTTTGCTCCTGCTTCAAAACTGCCAGTTACGCTTGAAGCATCTCGAAAAAACGTATTGTCTGGAATGAAACAACCAATTATGCTTTCAGGTTTTGTGGCATAATATCGCAGAAACCAGCAATTACAGAATCAGAGTGGCATCAAATGGGGGTGGCAGGGAGTTGGTCCTGATTATTCTTTAAATAGCAGTTACATGAACTCATAATAAATAGGTATTAAGCGTTAAATGTATGATAAGTAATTCTTGACAATGCAATTATCCAAACAGAAGAGGGAGAGGCGGCGACATGGTACTGTCAACCTCTTTTGTGCACCGCGTGCTCGGTGAGACGGGGCGGAGGGGGTCACCTTTGTTCCGGCTGGCGAGAGGACAGATGTGGGCACCGAAGGGAATTCGGCTGGTTCCCAAGAGATGGCAGGCAGGCTTTCGAAAGACCGGAGCTTTCCCCCCCGGGGGCAGAACGCGACTGACCAGAAAATTCCATGAGAGCGAGCTGCCCTGCATGCAAAGCTCCTGAACCAGACACACATTTCGGGGGTCCCTTCTGTGAAGTAGCTCGCGTGCACGTGTATGGAGTCCGGCGCACGAGAAATGACGGTGAACTCTCTGGCACTCAGCAGTGGAGCTGCTGGTGTATGGCAGCGTAGGTTGTGCACTGCACAATCCCAGTGGGGAGCATCCGTGTAGATTATGATGTGAACAGCAACCCTGGGCTGCTGGGACACGCTCTGACCTTGCTTAGAAGGCACAGTAGAGTTCATCCCCATGAGCTTGGTAGTTCGGCTTGATTCTCGCCATGGAAAATCAAATTCCAACACAGCCAGTGGTTTTCAGCAATATTGTTTAATAATTGAAGTGGAAGGCCTGTGGCCAGACTACTCGAAGGCAAATCCAGGCTTCCTCGACAAGCTGTGTGTCTTTGGGAAAGTTACTTACCCTCTCTGAGCCTCCGTTTTCCTAGTTACAGAATATGGATAAGTAATAGTATCTAACTCATGGGCAGTTTAAGGATTAAATGATATAATGCATTCATGAGTTTGTGAATAACGACTCGTACAACCTCCCCGTTCCTCCTGGGCGCTCAGCTTGACCACATTCTGTAGCCCCTGGGGGTTAGATGTGGCCGTGTGACTGAGTTCAGGCCAGAAGGACCTGAGTAGAAGTGAAGCGTGCTACCTCCCAGCCTGGCGTAGAGGACCTGGCAGCGAACTCCAAACCCTGGACAGGACAGAGCCCCAAGACGGGAGAGCCTGGATCCCTGAGACATCCCATGGAGGAGAGGCGCCTGCCCATCAGGCACGCTGAGCAAGAAGTAGAACAGCGGCCCTGCGCTCGGTGCCAACGACCGCTTCCCATGCGCCCCGTGTTTGCCAGGCACCAGGCTACGTACACACACGTGCGTGCAAAGTGCTCCACATTAGGGACGCCCTGAATATGAGTCTGACTCAACGGCTATGCCTTCAGCAGAGCTCGCCGTCACGGAGTTTTCCGGTCAGCTGTCATATCAAGCCACCGTGATTAGGGGTTGATGGGTTATAGCAGCTGCTGTTATCCTAACACATTGAGAGGACAGTGTGGGCTCTTTTTAAACCATGTTACCTTGGGCAAGGTATGATAAGGCCTAGAGAGAAACCAGGAACAGTTTTACAGTTTGCTCTACTCACAGTTCCCTGGGGAGAGCAGAGGCCTCCACCTAGGGCCACCCAGGGGAAGCCCAGGTGTCAGTCAGGAGGCGGAGAGAGAGACAGCATGTGGACAGCCCCCTTTAGTGCGGGAAGGGACCTCAGGAAGGGACCAGCGAGGCGGAGCGAGCAGCCTTGGGATCGGCTGGTTTGAGTGGTAAGTTTAGCGGCTCTGGGACGTAGGGGCTGTGCCCGGTTGTCTGGTGCCTGGTCTTGGGACAATAAGGTACAGGGATATGACACATGAGCACCTGCGCAGGGAGGTGGTCAGGGGTGTGGCAGCGATCGGCTGCTCAGGAAGGGGAACCGACTGGTCTCGAGCCAGGACAGCGTTTGCAGAAGCCGGCTGCGGAACGGAGCGCCGTAGGTGCTCCTGGAGCCACTCAGAGGCCAGCTCCCCAGGGGAAAGGTCTTAGAAAGGGCTGAGTGCCCCGTAGCCCAGGGCCAGCACGTCAACTGTTTCCTAGTTCCCCCGCAGAGGAGGAAACTGAGGCCCAGAGCACGGAAGTGACTTGCCCAAGCCTTGCTTCCTGATGTCCGTGTCCTCCGGAAGAATCTTTAGTCCACAAACGCCTTCACCTATGCTAATGCTGTCCCTTCTTCAAGGTCTAGGTTCAAGTCTCCTTTCTCTAGGAAGCTCTCCACGGTCTCCACCGGGATCTTACCCGTCGAATCGCACAGGGCGGACTGTCTCCCCGCCTCGTGTCCTCACCCGCTCCTGTCTCTTCACACAAGAGGCGGATCCGCCCCATAAATCGGCGTGCGTCACTCTTCTGCTCACAAGTTATCGATCACAGATTGTTGCCGGGACGGCCCCAAATCTGTCCACGCTTCTCTGTATCCATGTCTCTGGGTAGACTCGTCCCTGGGGTAGGGACTTACCCTTGAGTACTCTGACTCGAGGCTTTTCCGAGTGACTTGCTTTGGCCAATGGGACCGTAAGAATGTGATACGAAAGAGGCAGCGAGGAGCAGGTGACACAGGACTGCGTGGAGAGCGACAGGTTTAGGGTGAGTCGATGCACCTATGAGACATCCAGATAGAGACGATGAAAAAGTCAGCAAATAAACGAAGGAAGAGAGCCTCAGCGGTGACGACTCGAAGGGAGGAACGAAGGCTGGGTCGTGAGAACAGCCGGTGTCGTGGGAGCCCCCAAATGAGGCCTTTCTGAGAAGGGGGCGTTTGAGCTGAGCCTCGGATGTCAAAAGGTGCCCGATCTGGGTGAAATATGTCCCAGGCAGAGAGGACTGGAAATTGCACAAGTTCAATAAGTTTGGGCATCGAAAAGGAGCCCAGGCTGAGATTAGAGGGGAGACAATGGTAAAAAATTAGGCCTGAGAGGCGAGGAAGGTGCCAGAAAATTCAGGGCTTTGGGGCCATGAAAAGGAGTGTTAAATACCCGTAAATGAGAGTACTGAATATTTAGTAAAGAAATAAATACCTAGTAAATAACCCGGGAGCTTTCCAGGTTCTAATTTCGTGTCCTTTTTCACAAAATCCTGACAGTTTGAAACCTTTATTCCCACTGTATGCAGTTCCTGGCACAGAGTAGGCACTCAGTCCATTTGTTAACAGAAAACTTACAAGAATAAATAAATTTTTTAAAAGGGATAAACTGAGGCACGAGCCCAGAGCGCGCGCTCTCCGAAACGCCCGCTGTCGGCATGGAAGAAGCTGGTAAAATAGTCATCCAACTATCGAAATACTTCTTCAGTCTCACCGAACTTGCAAAAGTTTCTTCATTCAAAATGATATCTTGACAGCAATAAATCTGAGCAAAAGAGAAGTCGTAGCAAAACACAGGGTTTGATAGACCTCGAGTTAAATACAGCACAGCACCCCAATGCACCCACTTAGCTAATGGTGGGTGGAATTATTTGAGCAAAACATTTTGTGCCTGCAAGCAATTGCAGGTGCAGGCAGAGAAGCTTGTCAGAATCTTTAGCCAAATTTGGTCCTTAAAGTTCTCCCAGAAGTTGGCACTGGTTCCCTTCCCTGTGGTTTCCTGAAGTTCCTGCTTTTGTGGCAGAAACAAGGTGACAGCTGTGAAGCTGTTTGGCGAGTGTATCCACTCAGGCAATCCCCTCCCCGCACCGCCCCCCCGCCCCTTCCTCCTCAGCAGATGCAGAAAACAGCTGAGTGGAACTCTTAAACTGACTATTTCAGGGACTTCCTAGATCGAGACCAGAACCTCAAGAACGCTCTGTCCATTATACCACTTATTCATCCCATTTTTGGGAATCTCTGAGCTCTGTGTCAGGCAGCGAACGTGGGCACAGCCTTTACCCTCACAGAGCTTACGACTAGTTATGTGGGCAATCGTTACGCCATAATGATGATCAAGGCTGTGAATAGAAAGTATGGGAGGTGCTAACTTCAGCATTAGGATCAGAGATTTCTCTGGGGAAACACATTTCAAACTGAGTTTGGAACGATGAGTAGAAGTTGACCGTGTGTGCCGGGTCAGGGTGGCAAGATGCAGAAACCATCCCACACAAAAGGACATACGAGATCCTGGAGTGGGGAGGACGTGACTTGTTGGAAAACGGAGAGCCTGGAGCCTAGGAAACCAAGGAGAACATGCAGGAGAGAAAGCTCGAGAGGAGGCATGTCCATAGAGTATTTACTGTAGGTCGTGCTGAATCAAGAGCTTCCTCTGAGGAGTGACGGAGTAGCGGCTAGCTATTGCTGCAGAACGGATCGCCCCGCCTCTCGTTGGCTTAAAACAACGATCAATGAAAGATCACATGTTTGTGGATCATCTGGGAATGACCGATCCAAGTCGTGTTCTGTTGACCATGGCTGTGCTCACGTGAT
This sequence comes from Pteropus medius, assembly GCF_902729225.1. NCBI lineage: Eukaryota > Metazoa > Chordata > Mammalia > Chiroptera > Pteropodidae > Pteropus > Pteropus medius. Next base: position 12,192,203 of record NW_024340699.1, on the reverse strand, counting down.
CTTATCTGCACTCTGTTGATCTTGGCTGTGGCCTCTCATGTGCCTGCAGGTCAGCTGGGGGCTCTGCTCCAGGATGAGCTTGGCTGGAGCATCTTGCTAGGGGGAGGGTCATCAGCCTAGGACCAGCATAGTGGCCCAGGAAAGTCCACCCTACAACGATGGCAGGATCGTGAGTGGGCTGACCGCAGCCTCCCAGGCTGCATGGCCACCTCCACCTCGCCTGATCAGACGGAGCAAGTCATGCGGTCAAGCTCTGATTCTAGGTGTGGGGAAACAGAATGCCCCTTTAGCGGGAAGGGCTGCGAGGTCCCCTGGGAAAGCGGGTGAGTGCAGAGAGACGAAGCTCGGGGGCCACTTATGTGATAGACCGCAGTTAGGAAGTTAACAGAAGTTTTTAAGCAGGGGATCAACATTGCCACAGCAGTAAAATCTGCTCCTAGCAGGGTTTGGAAATGGCTCCGTACAGGGTGATACGTCATTTCATATCCTGGAAATGACGTATCACCCTAAGCTTCCTCCCCGCCCCAAATTCAAAATCTTATTTTTTTCTTAATTAATGAATTAATTAATTTTTATGGTGACATTGGTTAACGAAATCTAATAAGTTTCTGCTATACGCTTTAACAGTAAGGTATATATACATCTACATTGTGTGGTCACCTCCCATAGTTAGATTTCTTTCTGTCACCACATATTTAACCCCAGTTACCCTGTCTACCTCCCTCCTCCCCTCTGGTAACCACTAGTCTGTAGTCCATGTCCCTGAGTCTCTGTTTGTTTGTCCTGTTCATTTGTCACTTTATATCCCACATATAAGTGGTATCATGTGGTTTTCAACTTTTTCTGTCTGGCTTATTTCGCTTAGCATGATTATCTCGAGGTCCATCCGTGTTGTCGCAAGTGGCAGTATTTCATCTCTTCTTATGGCTGAGTAATAGTCCATTGTATATATGTGCCACAGTTTCTTTAGCCAATCATCTATCATAGGACACTTCGGTTGCTTCCATGTCCTGGCCACTGTGAATAATGCTGCTATGAACATCGGTGTGCAAATATCTTTTCGGATATGGGTTTTCAAGTCTTTGGGGTAAATATCCAGTAGAGGGATTGCTGGATCATATGGTAGATCAATTCTTAGTTTTATGAGGAACCTCCATACTGTTTTCCATAGTTCATAATCTTAACTTCTCCATATTCAGTGGACAGACCAAGGGTTCGCATTTCTTAAAATCAGCATAGGTCCCACCTGAGGAAGGATCCCAGAAAAAGACTGAATTAGGTTCTTCTTCTCTTTGTGATCTGTTCTAGAATGCCTGTTTATATAAGAAAAGCCCACAGTCTCTATCTTTCTGGTAAAACACATTGTGGCTGAGAGGAAGAGCTGGGTTCAGGCTGTTGGCCGTGCAATTAATAACCCTGATTCAAAAGGCTTTTTCCACTTCCAGGTCAGTGGATTTTATGGTCGCCAGAAACGGAAGTGATCGGTTAAATATCCTCGTCACTGGACCAAATGACTTTTACTAATTATAATAGCAGGAGCTGACCGCTTCCGAAACATAGATTGTTCCTGACAATAATAATAATTGTTTAGCTTTTCCGAATACACTCTGCATCCTAGGCAGGCTGCTATATGCGTAATCCTCACGAAAACCTGAACACAGATGCTTTCGTTTTTCCCATCTGATAGATGAGAAAGCTCAGAGCTCGAATGGCTTGTCTAAGACCACACAATGACTCAGTGGTGGAGCCGGGACTCAGTGGTGGAGCCAGGTCTTAACCTACAGTGAATACTTTTAACGGTCTTGCTAAGCCAGGTCTAAAAATATACCAATTAATCCAAACGAAGGGGCTGGAGAACATTAAGAATTTTTCCGTTCTAAAATTCTAAAATTACATGAAAAACATTCTGAAATATTATGTAATATATTCCAAAGTCAAAGAACAATGTCTTTGTTTCGCAGCCACGGTTCCAGAAGCTTCATGCCTCAGCATCCCATGTTGTCAGCCAGATACCTAAGGCTGCCCATACGGGTCAAAAACAAAACTCCCAAATCTAAGATTACACCCCACAGCTGCAGCGTCCCCACCACCAGGACACGCGTGGCTTCTGCTGTTCTGCCCTTGCCAGATGTGAAAACGCATGTCTTAATTTGGGAAAATGTTTTATAATTGCCGAAGATGAGTATTGGAGCTCTTTTTTTTTTAGAAACACGGGCTCGTTCTTAGAGGAGAAAAAAGAAAAAAGGTTGCATAATGGCTAAGTGGAAAATCACAAGCAGGCAGACAGCACACATGCTGGGTGTTCGTTTCGGCTGTAGAAAAGGGGGTTGGATTCCAGTTTAAAGACTGGTTTCACGATGCTTCCGGATGGGAGAGCATTTTTCAGGAGGTTAATCTAAATTTGTTTTTAACAAATTGTATATCGAATAAATATTTCTAGAGATTTCTCGATCACAAAGAGCAAAGCGAAAAAAGTGCCTATAGAGTATCTAATTTAAAAGGAACGGTATGAGCAAAGGTTATTCACTCGTAAGAGGACAGTGGAAATAATAATAAGAGTTGATCAAGATCTTGAACACATGAATATTTCTTCTTAATTTGTAGATTCTGCACAAATCTGGGCCAGCCCCCTTCTCTCTGACCGTTCAACTCCTGGCTGGCTCTGCCTCCACCCCCAACCCAGGGGCACTTCTTGAGATGCATCCTTAATGCTGCTTTTGTCTCTCTGCCCGCTGTCCTTTGCCGGGACCTCATCACTGCCTTTGTCCCAGGCTTCAGCTCCATGGTCAAGGTGCCACCCCCCTTAGCGGGCACCTCTCTTCCACGCGGCAGTGTCCTGTTTCCCATCGTTCGCTGAAAACACTCACCTTGATTTATGCAACAAATGCCTTCGGTCATCTAACGAATAAGATTTTGAGAGTCTCATCTGTGGCGGGCGTGATTTTCGATGTCAGAGATGCAGTAGTGAACGAAGCAGATAAAAATCCCCGCCTTCGTGGAGAGAGGCAGGCAAGATAATACATGGAAACGGAATCCGTAGTCGGTGACAAACCTAAGCGAGGAAGGGGACAGGGATGTGGAGACGAGAGTGGCGACTTTAAAAACGGTCGCCGGTGGGGTCCTCGCTGAGGAGGTCAGGCGTCTGAATTAAGACTGAGCGTGGTGAGGGGCGAGGTCAGGAATCTTGGGCAAGATTTGGGTTTGAGATCCTTGCAGGAAACACAGGAAGAGATGTTTTAGAAACATAAGCGAGCATCCGTATCAAGGAGCCCAGCAGAGAGGTTAGTCTGGGGACAGTAGTTCTCACCAGCCTTGTTTCGACACAGCATTACCCTGCCCCGGGGTGGGAGCAGAGGCCCTTCACACCAGCCCCCATCAGGCTTCGGCCGAGGGCTAAACCCAGACCGTGTTCATTCCCTGAGTTTTCTCAGCAAGAGAAAGCCCTCGTTGAAGGGATAAAGGGACAAGGGAGCAGCAATTATGGTGGGACAGGGTGTGACACCTCAGGTGACCGCTAGGAACACTCGAATAAGCAAAACCGATGTAATCAGTCAGCAGCAGAGCTCGGCGGACTCGGACCAGCCTCAGCGCACGGCACCGCGTGACTCGACTCGGCCGATGTGTAAGTAAACGTTGGTCGAATGAACGTGCAAAGTGCTACAGGAGGGATGTGGGGGGAGCGACTGTCACCCAGGACACTTCTGCCACAGAGACCGGTTCCTTCCCCCATCCTTTCCCTACCATGCAGACTGCGCTTCCTGGCCTCCCCTGTAGGCAGGCGAGGCCGCGCGGTGAGAAGAGACGTCACCGCGCCCTGGCCTGGCCCACCGGGCCCTCCCAAGCACGCTCCGCCCCCACACCTCGTATCTCCTGCCTGAGTGGAGACAGAGCTCTGAGGGCCGGAGTGGGGTTCAGCTAGCAGATGGAAGGGTCCAGGGCCTTGAGCTGGCCAGCTGGGGCGCCCGCATTGGACGCATGCTGAAAAAGAACTCAGCTTTTCTCAGGCTGGGCCACAGAGCTTTTGGAACTGTTCGTCATAGCAGCTAGCCTGCCCTATACACGAGGGGCTCCGTACATATTTGTGAATGAATGGCCGAATGGGTGCTAATTGCAAGAGAGGGTCTGTTTCGTTCTGTTCAAAGCTGGCAATGCCGGCGGGAACCTGAGAACACTGGATCTCAGGCAACAGCCAAAGGGAGAGTTGAGATGACAAATCACCAATTTCATTTTGTTCCCAGGGTCACCCAAGGCCAATCCTGCTATCAGCCTGTAAGCAAGACCTGTATTCTTTTAATTTCTCCTGCAGGAATAGGAGCTCATTTCCTTTATCCTGTGCCCAATAAAAATGGAAGGGATTTGGCCTCCTGCCTGCATAAAATTACCCCTCGTGCCCTGGGCGGTTATTATCAAGGCACCTCCTTCCTCTCTCCTAAGTCCTTGTTTCATAAGTCGGAATAGAAACTAGCTTTGCAATTTCAGCCCTTTGGAAAATTGAGCAGCTTTGCAAGAGAATCAGCGTGGCGGGGGAGTCTGGGCCCGGGGCTGAGTCTGTGTGACGTGAGTAGTTCTCCCAGAGCTGGCTGGGTGCTTCTCTCCTCTTCCTTGACCTTGAAAGAGGTCGGGCCGAGGCAGGCCACAGCCTGGAGATTTCCAAGGAGAAGACTAGAGCTTAGAGAAGAAAGTGTTAGACGTTGACTTTGTGCCAGGAACTTTACACGCTTAACCTTACTTGATTCTCGTAAAACTCTACGGGTCATTCCCATTTTACAGGTGAGGACACCCATTTACAGATGGGGCCATCTGTTTCATCAGAAATAGATGAAATCACATGCAAAAGCTCACACGGCTAAGACGTTATGGGAGTCGCAATCGGAACTCGATGCTGTTCGTTTCTGCTATGACATATTGTCCTGGTGCCTTGAGCTGGTTGCTTACCGTCACGGGCTGAATTGTGTCCCCAACAAAGTTGTTAAAGTCCTAACTCCAGCACTTACAAAAGGGGGTGTATTTGGAGATCGGATCTTTGCAGACGATCAAGTTTAGATCACGTTAAGGGTTTAGGATGGGCCCCGATCCAGTATGACTGTTACCATGAAAAGGGGAAATCTGGACAGAGCCGTACAGAGGGAAGGCCACCTGACGTCAGGGAGAACACTGTCTCCAAGCCAAGGAAAGCCCGAGGCCACTAAAAAGCCAGCAGAGAAGCACAGAGCAGATTGTCCCTCTCAGGCTCATAGAGGGGAAGTCGGGTCCACAGCTCGATCTCAGACTTCCGGCCTCCAGAACCACGAGACAATTCATTTCTGCTGTGAAAGCCACCCAGTTCGTGGCACTTCATTACGACAGCCTTCGGAAACTATACACTTACCACCTCAAAGTCTTGACGTTCTCCCCTGTAAAGTGGGAAGACGGGCAATATCTCTTTCAGGGCCTGATGAATCTCTCGGTGCATTTACTGCACCTAGCAGGGCTCAGTAAACAGCGGAGGTTTTTATTAACGTTATTCTGTAGGAAAAAGTCCCCCTGTGACATTTCAGAGAAGCCACCGATGATTTTGCCTCTGCCCCCTCCTGGAGGAGAACATTTTCTTACTCCCAGGCACAGCCTAATTTTGTATGGAGTTTCTTTAATAATGCCGTAGTAATCAACCAATAAAATGAGTAATTATCTTACAGGTTTGCATGAGGAATGAAAGAAAGCATCTGTGTTCAAGTTCTTAGCAAGGTGTCAGGTTCTGTTCTGCTGTGAGGGGACATGACCGCTTGCCCATGCGGTCCTACTTCATGCTGACGAAACGTTTACGAACCTGTGACCCCCTTTGTTCACTTTCTGAGTAGGTCTCAGTCCAGCAGACACAGTCTGGCCACCGAAAATCATTCTCGTGCCTGCCGAGGTTCTTTACCTGTGTTTCCCTAGCGCCCTGCAGCATCACCTCCCGAAGTCCCCTTTCTGGTCTCACGTTCTGCAGCTTGTTCTCTGGCTTCCAGCTCCCACATTCTCTCCCCCTCCCCCCCAAAAAAAGCCCTTTTCTACTGTCATCCGTCTCCCCGTCCATGTTCTGCTTCCTTTCTCTGCTCTGTCATGTCTGATAGACGTCGACCCAGAAGCAGAGGCGGAACTGGGGAGGAAACGGTTGCTTTCCTTAGTGGCAGGGGAAGATGAAACGGTGAGAGCACCTGTGGGCTCATCATTTCCGTCCCCTAACAAGGAGTGTGTCCCCATTGAGCTGTGCAGTGGGGCGGGGCTGATCCATAAAAGGACAACATCAAAAGCACAGTCAGTGTGATCCGAACTGAAATCCAAATCTGGCAAATGCTCGCTGGGCATGGCGCTGCTCTGAACTTCCGAATGCTGGTCTGCAAAATGAGGATTTAACGCACATTTCCCAGGGTATACTGAGGCTTAGGAGCGATCACAAATGGAAGTCACTGCGTAGTAGAGCTCACTGTAGTAGACACATGGTCACTATTAATATCAGCCTCCAGTTTATTAAACAGACTCAATGCTGGAGGTAATAACAGATTGCAAATTCAGTTTTATCAGCGATGTCCCTTGACATTTATCCTTTAAGTCAAGTTCTTTCTTTGCCCCTGGAGAAATTTTAGGACAGGTTCCAAGATTTCTTCTGGCCATTTTTGGATGATAAAATTTCTTCCATCAATCTGATTGCTCAAATGATTTTGTTATGATGATTAAAATGTCTAGTCCCATGTACCAGTCATGTTGTCTGCCTCTCCTGTGGCAGGCTGGCCACCTACAGTGGGAATAACAGGATAGGTGTCTATTCTCTTGCCTGCTGTGTGCTACTGGCCCTCCTCCCCTTCTTGCCCGCTGAGCCATCTGCCCCTCTAGGACCGAAGCTCGTCCGGGAGGAAAGAAATAAGAAAGGATCCGCCTAAGTGACAAAGCCATGCGTTGGCTGGTGTGTCCGGCTGCCTCTTCCTCTCACCCGGCAGGCCCTCAGAGGCTCCCCAGCCCTGTGTCCGGGTCTAGATCTTTCTCTAGTGTCCTCTCATGACCTTCCATTTCCTAAGGGACGAAGCCCGGCGGCCCTAGCGTGGCCTCCCTGCGTCCAGCCACGCCCCCTGGTCCTCCAGCTCCATCACCACCTCGGCTCTGGGGCAGCCTCGGGGGCCGCCCAGGACAGACCGTGCTCTTCTGCGTGTTTGCAAACGGGGTCCCTCCACCCGGACCCACCCCCTTCTCTGTCCCGCAGCCAGCACGGGGCAGCCCTTCCGTGAGACGAGGCAAAATGAAACGCCCCATGAAAAAGAGGCCGTTTCACCTACAATGCATACATTACTCCATAAACAGTGTTAACGCCGCTGGCTGGCCATTTGGGGGAAGATGATGACATTTTCGCACGTCAGCGGTGCGAAATAGGATTAAGTGCAGAGCGGTTTGTTTTTCTTCGATTAGTGGTGAAGCCGCATGTCGTTCCTACTTGTTCACTGTTTGGTTTTCACTTTTGTGACTTGCTTGCTTTTCTGATCAGACCTGGTTATTGATTTCTTACTGCCCGATGAGGCAGCGTGGTGTAATAAGCGCATTAATTCTTCATCTATCGTGTATGTGGTCGCCCCGCTGCCCTACCCTCATTGCATTCACTGTTGTTTTAGGGTTGCTTGTGGCACTGTTTGGTAAACTACGATTTTTAACTTTTATGCCACCAGATCAATCTGTCGTTCTTTTCACGGCTTCTGATCTTGATGTCATGCTTAAGAGAGTCCTTATCCAACTCACGGTGATAGAAATATTCCTCTCTAAATGCTCGCCTTGTACTTTAATTACTCAGTTTTAATTTTTTAATTGATCAGACATGAAGAGAACTCGGGCATACTAAACTCCGTCAGGAAAATCATACTCACCATACACACAGACCCCAGCGTGGCGGCAGAAAGCCCCAGCAGCAGACAGGAAAAAAAACAGACCAACTAACTAATGGGACCAGAGTCCCCGATCACAGTTAGGCGGAAGGTTTGGATATGAAATCTCCTTTCATCTCCTACCATCCCTGCCCCGCCAGGAAGATTAGATCCGTAGGACAGGGGAGAATGAGGCGTCCCAGAGGCAGACCACGTGCTCGTCTCCGACTGCCCGAAGAGAGAGGACAAGTCAAAGAACAGACTGTAGACACATCCCCCGCGGAAGGTCCTTAAGTCACAGGTCTGGCATGAGATGCGCACGGGACATAATTTTGAATTGGACATTTTTTAATGGACTGAACTGTGTTTTAATAACTGCAAATTACGGGGAAATTATGTCATCTGTCCAAAATCAATGCGAAGGATCTGAGAGCCAGCAGGAAGGGAGATTAGAGCATGTATGAAAGGTGAAGCCATGCCATTCGCATCCCTCTTTAACTGACATTCCTTAAAAAAGAGGATGCAGTGGAAAACAAGCCAGCGCCTTCCAGACTTCACATGCGTACTTCACACTGTCCAAAAGGAAAAAGAGACTTTTTCATCTCTGCAGTTATTAAACAGAAATACCAGGCTTCACTCCGATTGGATCCCTTGCTGGTGCCTGGAACAACCACGGTTGCCAGGGCAAATCTTTGCCCTGATTGGCTTGGGCTAGGTTCATCCCTGAGCCAATCACTGTGATGAGAAGAGTCCCTTGGTCCAATAAGAGTTCATCCCCGGAGGAGGGGTGGGCTAATGGGAAATGGGAGGGGCATAAATAGAATCCTTTCCCTGCCCTTCCCTCTGGTCAGCGAGATGCCTTGGCCCTTCCTGTTTCATTTACACCCAGTTTGAGGCTTGGAGCACAGCGTAATTTCTAGCTGAAAGGCTGTGTTAAGAAGTTGTTTATTTAATCAGCAGGGAGTCCAGCTATTTAGAAGCTAACAACCCAAAGGAACAGTTTCTTTCCCATCCTGATCCAATAAGCCTGCCAAAAGACGCTGCTTCACAGGCTCCCTCCCAAAGCTCAACCCTGCAGACAGCGTCTTACTCTAAGTGATAACAATAATTCACGATTGTAAACTGCTTTGCAATTTGCAGAGGGATTTCACATCCATTATGCCATTTAATCAACAAGGATGCTGGTTTGAATGCTGCCATGTGGGTTTCGTAAACCATGATTCACTGAGGAGGGAAAGAGAGGATTTTGAGCATGAAGCTCTGTGCAGCTGGGGTGGTTAGGGTTTTAGGGTTGCTTGTGGCACTTTAGTAAACTACAATTTTTAACTTTTATGCCACCAAATCAATTTGTCTTACGGGGAGTATGTGTCTGCCCAGCACCCAGCACCCAGCACCCATTCCCGTCTGCCTTCCTCTTGCTAACTGACCGACCCTCTGTTCTCCTTGGGATATCCAGTATTCCCTTTCGGATAGCATCTTGGGTCTTAGTGAAATTGTTAACCAAAATATACACCCCATCTGCCCCCAAATGATTCCTGACCTAAGGAAAGTTAACCCCATACTTAAACTCCCCAGAATCCGAATTTTGATCAGCATCACACAAAGAAAGGGACGTTGTGACAACCCTTGACCTTGGTTCTGTAAGAGCCAGCTTTCCCCGTGAACTTCCTGTCCTGAAATCAGATCCCATGAATACATCCAGGACATGGCATGGTGCTGAAGGCACGGTGCTGAAGGATCCCGGATGTCCCCTCGAGGTAGCGCTCAGAGAGGCAGGGACGGTATTCCCACTAGAGATGAGAATGGAAAACCAGGAATAGGGGTATTGAATGACTCGGTGTCATTCGGCTGCTGAGGGCAGTGCAGCTCCACACTGGAGCTCTCCGCCCACCAAGACGGCCTTCCTGGGTTTTCCCTTCCAGAGCTGTCTCTCTGAGCCCCACATCCCTTTTTATTCCTGTAAGGTCACGTGTGATGTTGCCCCTTTCGTTCCTGATTTTAGTAATTTGAGTCTTCCTTTCGTTCTTGGTCATTCTACCTAAAGGTTTGTCAATTTCGTCCCTCTTTTCAAAGAACCACCTTTTGGTTTCCTTGGTTTTCTTTATTGTTTTTCTATCCTCTATTTTTGTGTATTTTCTGCCTGATCTTTATTATTTCCTTCCTTCTGCTCAGTTTGGTTTGGTTTGCTCTTCTCTTTCAATTTTTTAAGGCAGGATGTTAGGTTATTGACTCGAGATCTTTCTTAATGTTTAATATAGACACTTATGGCTATACATTTCCCTCTGAGAACTGCTTTTGCTGCACCCTGTAAGTTTCCATATATTATGTTTTCACTTTCATTCATCTGTGAGGGGAAATCTGAACTGTTCAAGTTACCTATGCGCTTAGATAAATGATGACATACTCGAAAGAACTTAACTCGTTCTAAACTGGCATTTCTGTAACCGCTTGTTGGATACCAATTCAAGTTTGTAAGAGGAAAAAATCAAGGTGAACCGCAAAAGTGAATTGTTCCTTCCCGGGTGCCTCGGAGGTGCCAGCACCCCTGATAGTTCGGCGTCTGTCCTGACACTTTAATAGCTCGTATAATAATAAAAAGGATTAGGGAAATAGTAAAACGCTCTTCCCCACATCCCTTCCTTTCTACTTTGCAGAGACTCGTGCTAACTTCCATCCCGCCATGTTTCGCCACAAGTTTAGCCGAATATTCCTTTTTCTAGAACAGGGAAAAGAGTCTAACTTATTTCTGGGTGCAATGTTCTTGTTAATTTTTGTCTATGTTTATAAGGTGATTTAAGAATCTTGCTGCAAGGGACTTGGGTGTCCCTCTCTCACTATAAATGAGTCGAGTGGTTCCTTGGTTGGTGGGCTCCATGCTTGTCCTTCTTTTTCCATTGAGGAAATGGAACTGACCCGGGTGATGCATATTCCCTAAGATCTCCCAGCCGACGTGTGACAGAGCCGGGATCCAAACCCAGTCTGTCTGGCTCCAGGGTCCTTGTTCTTAAACACGACACTGACAGCTTCCCAAGAGAGGCAGATGGTAGATAAAGGATTGCTAGGCTTAGCAAATAAAAATACAAGGAGCCCAGTTAAATTTGAAATTCAGATAAGTAACAAATAAAGTGTTAGTATAAGTATGTCCCATGTACTCTTTGGGATATACTTATCCTAAGAATTATCTTAAATTGTTCATTTGAAATTTGACTTTTAACTGGCAACCTTACGTAGCTATATAGCCAGGCTTCGAGTTGGGAAACAGGCGGGGGGGGGGTCATGGGTGCAAAGCGGGTTTTACTGAATGAGGTCTACCACTTGCCCTATTCTCTGCAGGGTTTTTGCAGAGTGAGTAACACACAGAAAGAAAAATAGAAAAATAGAAATACGTATATATTACTTATTGAAAGTAGAGCAGCCGTCCATCTTTCCTCTTTCCCTCTTCAATAATAATAATAATAATTATTATTATTATTATATATAATAATTATATAATAATATAATATAATAATTATATATATTCTTATTATTATTACAGGAGCCACTCGGCGTGTGTGGCTTTTGTGAATTTGAAGTGCGGCTGGTCCCACGTGAGATATGCTATGAGCATAAAGTGCATACCCTATTTCGAAGATATAGCACACAGGAAATACATGTAAAATATCTCAGTAATTTTATGTGGATTACATGTTGAAATGATATTTGGATATCCTAGGCTAAATATTAAGATTAATTGCATCAGCTTCTTTTTATTTTTTAAAAATTTGGCTCCTGAAAAGTTTCAGACTGCCTGTGTGGTTCCAGGGTATGTGGCCAGAATTTCTAGGTCATGTGACTCCCGTCAGGGTTTCGAGGGCGGGTGAGAACAGTAGGGGGTGTCAGCACCCACAGACCTGAGGGGTGCAGAGAGGGCCCTGCTCCCGGGACCCCGAGTGAGAACCGCAGAAGAGGGTGCTGGGCAGAAGGTGTGGTGTGTCCTAGAGGAGCACAGCCACTACCCAGCCATGCCCCGCAAGGGGACGGTGGGGGACTAGGTAGTGACTGCCCCGGACTCACTCCCATCTACCTTCGCCTCTGCTGCCGGCTTCTGCCATCCTCAAAGCCACCTGGGACAGGGAGGCGGTCCTCCAGCCCCCCATGTGGGTGGCCCCCAGGACACGCGGGGAGGGGGCGGGGAGGTGAGTGGAGATGGGTCTGGGAAGGCACGTGACAAATACCCGCCTGTAAGGAGAGGACATTACCAACTCACTCCTCGGCTCCGGCGTCGAAAATTTTGCCAAAGTGCTTGAACCAGTCTTACTCCCATTAGCATGGAGAAGCACACCTGTGACACCTTATTGTCACTGGCATTCCATATGGTAGACATTCCAAACTTTTTTTTTACCTGGTGGATGTGAAATAGCACATCATTGATGCCTGTTGGCCATTTGCCCTTCTTCTTAATGAAATATCTATTCGTAACTCTGGCCTATTTTTAAATTGAATTTTTGTCTTTTTATTGTTGACTTGTAGACATTCTTTACACATTTTAGATCTCAAGTTTTTAATCTTTATATCTTTCTGTCATCCATCTGTGGCTTCCATTTTCGCTTTATTCATTTTTTGATTACAGATCTTAGTTTTACTGCAATTGAATTTACCAATCTTTTCCTTAATAGGCTGTGATATTAGAGGGTTGTTTAACAAGGCCATACTAATTCCAAGATCGCAGTGTGTTTCCTAGTAACTAATATAATTATGAAATGTTTGAAAACATAGAGATAAGCAAAAGATAAAAAGAAAAGAAAGATCACCCGTAATTTATTTCATTACGAGCAATAACAACTGGTATTAATTGTTCCAAGTCCTAACCTCACATTAAGAAATTAATATGATATCCAGATAAGCCTGCTAAAAAAATTATCCATGATCAGCATTACATTCTTTCTAATAATCTCCCGTCAAACTGTCCAATCCTGCAGTATATTCAATTTTGACTGATTTTTATCTCTTTCCTTGAGTTCTTTTTCCTTTGCTCTAGTAGGACTTAGCTTTGCATTGCGAGCATGTCTCGCGCTCCAGGCAAAGGCAAGTCAGATAAAGCCAGTCAGATTTCGAGGTACAGCCTCAAGGCACGAGAACGGAAAAGTCATCTTGAATGTACCATATGGAATCGCAGGCCAGGCCTTCTGCCCGTCGCCCCCACCGTTCCCCAGAATGAAACTTGACAGCATCTTGTTTACAACAAAAGGCGATATTTCTCTTTGCTGTTGGACAAATCTGTCACTGGCGTGGCTGTTCTGACTTGATTCTGTAAATGCAGTGTCTCTCTCTTCCAGAGGGAAAGGCTGTCTTCTGAGCGAGGCCACATCTGACCAAGCAGGTGTCCCCGTCCTCTGCTGCTATGTAATAAATCACCCCAAAAGTTAGTGATGTAAAACAACAACAATCATAGTATTCGCTCTCATGGTTTCTAGGGCTCAGGAATTCAGTAAGGGCTCCAATGATAGTTCTGGCTCAGGGTCTCTCATAAGGTTGCATTTAGATCCGTAAGTTGGACTCGTGGGGGACCGAGGTGGCTGGGACCTGCCCAGGGCCACCTCCCTCCCTCCCTCTGCATGCTCGTATTCCCCAGGCCTCCCCATGTGTGGCGGTCGCTCTGTGTGGGCCACTTTGGTTTTCTCATACCATGTTGGTCTCAGGGCCATTGGTCACTGCTTTCACTGGTGACTTTAAGAGTGAGTGTCCCGGCCACTAAGGTGGATGTAGCATTGCCTTTTATCACCTTGTCTCAGAAGTCGCATAGTGTCATTTCCACTGTTAAACAGTTGCAGACGCCCACCCAATTTCAAGGGAAAGTCACACAGACCCTACGTCTCAATGAAAAGAGTACGAAAGAATTGGAAGATGTATTTTTAAACCGCCGCAGTCTGGATGGATGTCCATGATGGAGACCAAAGGAGTTTACCTAGGGGAGGGAAATGCCAGATTTGTATTAAATAATGAGCCCCTGGTTGCGAAAGTGGGGGAAGAAGTCTCTTTTGCCTCTAAACTTCAAAGCCGTCGGGAAGGGGAGCCTAGCTGTGATGTCTCGGTCTAACCCAGGAGATTCTGGCTCCCGAATCCTCTTGCACTTGGGCCTTCGGCTTTACAACTCCGCCACCTAGCGGCCACGGCGTGCATTCTACAAGCGGGGCGAGAATGGCGGAGCCCGGGACCGGACGAGGGCGCCCGCCTGCGGGGAGCCCTTCCTGCGGCCTGGACCTCCCTGGCTAGTTCGCACGGAAGATTCATCATCCTCACAGCTGTCACGTCTTCCCGGAAGGCGCTGGTTAAAATGCAAATGTGTTCCTTTGGGAAAATAAGCGGGCTTAGACAATGACCATCTTCTAAGTTACCAGGGACTGACATAGGACCGTGATTTAGGCGCCGACTTCAAGGGATTATGGACAGGGCGCCTGCTAGTCCCTGGTGGAGATTCCAGGGGCTGGTGTTGACCGTGACAACTTAGAGCCCAAATCGTGGATTAAATGGGCACGTTCTACCTCCCTTTTTAAAAAATATGCAAACAGGTGGGCCCTGCTTCGTTCGCTGGGTCGCGAGAGCCACTGACCCTGCGCTGTCTCCTTCCGTGCTTCCCTGTCCCATAGTGTCGCCTCTGTGCCATCTCCGTGCGGGGCTGAGGTCGCAGAGGCACGAGGCAGGAAGACAGGATACAGAATTTAGAGTCGGAGGGTTTCGATCCCAGCCTCAGCCAGGGCTTCTCATCTCTCAGGCAGATCACTTAAGTTCTCTGAGCCTCATCTTTCTCATCTCTAAAATGGGGATCGCAGCTGAGCCAATGTCTCATAGAAGGGACGTCACTGCCGTGCCTGGAGTGGGACAGGTAGAAAGGGCCGGGGCCAGCATGCAGGCCCTGGCGTCCCCCACACCCGAGCTCAGGTCCTCTGTGCCGGTGGTGCTGAATTAATGAGCGCGTCACCCGAGCAAGTGGCTCGTGCATCGGACACCACTCACTTTCCCGCCTGTCTCAGCTTCCCCCTCAGCCCCATCCGTCACTCGTCCCGCCCCTGTCAGGCCCCATCTCCAAGGCCAGCCCCAAGCTTTCTCCTCCAATTGGCTAAATGCTTTGAGGTCCCCGGATGAAAGGACCCGTTGAAACAGCGCATGTGCTGCGTTAAGAACCCACGCACGAGTTCGGGCTTCTGTGCCTTTTTAACTTGCTTGCCCAGCAGAGCTGCACGAGCCGCCCTGCTCCGAGCTGTCTCATCCGTAAGACCCAGATATTTCAGATCCTATTATCTTACCTCCAATTCCGCCTTCCTGCTGTTCCCCGCACTTGCTTCGTTTGCTTATTTACCGTCATTCATGTTACATTTCAAATAATTTTCATCGGTAATGAAATGTGTGTGGGGGGGCACTGTTTTGCAGCCCAGGTGCCCTTTCTGTAAACCGATTAGAATGCAAAGTGGAAATAATGTGCAAATTAGTATTATCTGCCCTCTGCACACAAGTTATAGGCCTGTTCTTGCTGGTACCCATTCCACACACAATGCCCCCAGGAATCCCTGGACTGGCTCACTCACTCACGCACGCATGCATTCATTCATTCATTCAATATTCCATAGGGCCAAGTGCAGGGAACGCAGAGATGAATAAGACCCAGCGCAGACAGGGATCATTTGGAATCAGACACCGTAGCTGTGTTCGTCAGCGTTGTCCCTTTCTAGTATGTGACCTTAGCAAGTTGCTTCACGTCTCAGAGACTGGATTTCCTCACCTGCACATTAGACATTGGCCGCCGACGAAATGTCATCTGCGCCCAGTGCCAAACGAACAGCAGGTACAATGCACGACTTCAGCGGGCAAATCTCAGCATAGCCTCTGTGTTCAAGCACCGCAGATACGCAGCGTGTGCGCACGTGTATGCTCTTAAGGGAGGCCGTGCAGTGTGCTGTGGCGATGTGGAATAGGGAGGGGTACCCAACTCTCCATGGGGGAAGGAGTCAGAGGAGAGGAGGCACCCCGGTAAGGTAAGCTCTCTGGAAGGGAAGGGGAGATGGCCTTGAAAGTGGATGGCTGAATAATATTCCTCTGTGTGTAGACACCACAGTATCTTCATGCGCTCATCTGCAGACGGATGCTTAGGTCATTTTCATGTCTTGGCTGTTGTAAATGACACTGAGTGAGGAGTCCACAAAAAATGTTTACAGTGGGAGAATGATGTGCTCAAGTTTTCCCTTTTTGCTGTTATACAGCTACCTTTTATTTATTTCTTTTAAGGGACCCAACGAGCAGGAAGATTACAGGGGAAGGGAATGGAAATCTAGGGTGTCCTGAGATTTTCAAGGTGACGATATTCATTCATTCGACACGTTTGAATTGTGGGCTCGCTTATGCCGGGCGTGGTCCTGTGGGCTGGGACAGACGCTGCATCTGAGACACTGACATCCAAGCGCCGAGGGCCAGAAACGAGCAGACGGCTGTAAGGGAAACTGAGTAAGGCAGTCGAGGGTGCAGCGGGGTTGGCTGTCATTAGATCGTCCCTGGGGAGGCGAAGGCCGGGCAAAGATCTGAAGGATGCAGAGGAGCCCAGCATGGAAAACCCAGGGCGGAGAGTCAGGGGGCCAAGGAGCAGCAGGCTGGGACCCATGGCCGGGTTTCACGCAGGTGGCTGAGGGTGGCCAGCACCGAAGCAAATGGACCAACTGCCTGGTCACTAGTGGCCACATGGAACTGTTGGGCTCTGGGGACACAGAGCTGGAAGACTCCTCCCCTAGATGCCCACAGGACTCAGCCCCTCACTCCACACAGGCCTCGGCTCACGCATCGCTTTGTCCGGCAGGCTGTCCCTCCCTCCCGCCCTGGGCCCCCTTAACGGTTCCTCGCCTCACCTTTCACCGCCGGACGTTTTAGGCGTTTTCTGGGGGTGTGTCTGTCGCCTGTCTGGACTGAGCGCTATGGTGCAGAGCCCTATTTTCTGCTCTTTTCCTCACTGCTAAGGCGGGGCCTGGCCCATGGCAGACGTTACGTCTGCTGACATAAAGCAACAAAAAAACCTTCCATTCGAAGTAGAAAACAAAATGTGTGTCAAACGGGCTATTTAAAAGAAAATGGAGAACAGGGTCCATCCTGTTATAAAGCCTCGGCCGCTCGCCTTGTGAAGCGTCACTCACCCTTGGGGAGCCCCCGTCAGGGGGGCTTTTTGTCAGCATGTGTGCCAGGAGATTTCAAATGCCACCTGATGTGTCTTTGCTTCTGTCTGCACAGTGACAGGTCCTGCCTGTGCCCTGAAGGCTGTGCTCCCCACTGAGTCCCACAGCCCGGCAACTCACCCACTGCCTTGGGGCATGGAGGTCCCTGTGGGATCAGAGAACAAAATCGCACATTTATGTCATTTAAGTTCCAAAGCCAGTGATAAGTGCAGAGCAGAACTATTGTGATGCGCGCTCATAAATCAGCTTTTCCAGCTGTGCAGACTGCAGGAAACTCTGCACGGGAGAGAGAGGGGAGCGTGAGGGTGCTGGCTAGGGGGCTGCAGGGTCTGGGGCACCCCTGCCACCACCAGGTGAGATCACGGGGCCTCACGGAGGCCAGGTCAGGACTGCAGAGGGGACACTGGCTGTTGCTTTCACCGAGGACCCACAGTCTTCTCAGCTGCGTGGCGAGGGCCATTTTTTAAATAACTCCTAAGATAAAAAGTGGATGCTAAACAGTAGGAGATTGGACAGAAACACAGGGCAAAGCGGGAATGAGTTTGAAGATCTTTCTGGAATAGTTTGAGGTCTTTCAGGGCTGGAATAATCACCCTCCCTCATGGCCGCTTTTTAGATCAGAAAAACGAGGCTCAGAAACATGAAATGGCTTGAGAAAGAGTTTGAACCCAGGCCTCTTTGACTCCAGGGTTCCTGAACTTTCTACCTCACCCAGTTACCTGCATCAAGAGGTGGCCCTCATCAAAATCCATTTCCTACCAGTCCCAAGTGGCCCTGGCGACCATTTAGTGATTTTCAAGTGAACCAAGAACCATGGATCCCCAGAGGGATGTGCCTGTGGTTCTGCATGTGACCACCAGAGGGCACCAGCACCACACAGCCAGGCGTGGCCCCATCCATACAGGTGGGGCTCCTTCCAGCCACGCCTCATTGCTGAGCTGAGAACTTGCCCTTTTCCTCTAAGGTCCTTTTTATTTTTACAGTCGCTGGTTCACAGCCCACCATATGGGAGGTGTGAGAAAGAGGAAGACTAGCTGGGGGACAGAATGCCTACTGCTGGCGGAAGCTTTGAGCCTCCACTGACAAGCCATAAATTAAGACTCGAATTGCTCCAAATCTGACCTGGAGTAACCTCCCTTAGCTCTGTAACATGCAGATTCTCAGGCTCTCGATTTATTTTTCTTGTCTAATTGCTGTGGCTAGGACTTCCTGTACTTCGTTGACTAGAAGTGGTGACAGGGGGCATCTTTGTTTTGTTCCTGAGTTAGAAGAAAGCCCTTTAACTTTTCACCATTAAGTACGACGCTAGCTGTGGACCTGTCATATACGGCCTTTATCACGCCACTCCACAAGGGATATGTATATCCAATCGTCACATTGTTCACTTTAAGTATATACGGCTGTATCTGTCAATTAATCCGCACTAAAGTTTGGGGGAAGATTAATAAACTAAAAAAAAATTTAATAGATTTTTTTTAAGCTAGTCAGTTTTGAGATGGCTTGTTATGTATTAATAAATAATCAAAAGGGTGTTTTGATATAATGCAGACTTTTTTCTCACTCATTGTATACATCCATGCGGGCTGGGAGGTAGGGGTGCTCCGTGCCATGCAGGCACTCAGGTATCCAGTAACCTGCCAGGTGGTGGCTCCACCATCTTCTAGAGCCTTCATCCTCTACAGCCGGCCACAGATAAGGGGAGAGGGACAGTGTAGAGGACTTTGTGGGGTTTGGGGAACCAGGCCTGAAAGTGGTCTGCAATTAGGTGGGACGAGAACTCAGTCGCATGGACCTGCCTCACTCAGAGGGGGCTGCAAACTGCGATTAAACCATGTGACCAGGATAAAGGAGGGAATCTCAGATTTGGAGAGCCCTACGGTCTCTGTACATATGTTATTATACACACACACACACACACTCACACACACACACTCACAACTGTAATAATATAGTACGGTGACCCTACCACGCAGCTGGAATATGAGTAAATAACTTTGAGGACTTTGAAAAAAAAAAAGAGCAATTGGTTTTGCATGGGGCCAAAAGGCCAGTCAGCAAAATACATGCAGTCGTGATAGTATCTGACTTGGGCTTTGAAGGGTGGGTGGGCGTTTGCCACCTAGACAGGAAGGTGGGCCCTGGCAGAGGGTAGAGGGTCGTGGGAGAACGCAGTACTGCAGAGAGCCGTACAAGAAGCAGGGCCACAGAATCAATAAGACCTGGCTCGTCGCCTCTGGAGTGGCCCGCGCTAGGACCCCTGGCCTTCGGTTCCACGAACCTTCCGGTTTAAGCCATTTCAACCTGGGTTTAGTTATTTGTAAATCAAACAGCCCCGATGAATCACCCTTCCCAATAGGAAGCATTAGGATTTTTTATTTCTAAGGAAATAGCATCCACCGTACCACCCAAGGTCAGTCTCCCAAAAGCGTGATCGGGACAGCTAGATAATAACCTCAACGCATCCTCAACCGGGTCCTTCCCACTTGTCCCCATCAGTCAGTCACTCCACTGCCCACTCCTCAGAGTCAAAACACTTCCGTCTCTGACCCCCTGTTTCCTCTTCTGCCAAGTGGACATCCGAGCGGCATCATCCCTCAGTCCCCGCTGAAACTATGCTATGTCCGCGGCGCCCGCTCCTGGCCGCAGATGATTGGATGAGATGTGGTCACCTGACCCTTGGTGAGCCAATCAGATTCTCTCCTATTGGAACAGGCGACACGAAATCCCCAGGGAGATGTGGATAAGCCTGCAGCTGACAGCCTGGGACTTGGGACCCGTTTTTAACATTGTGCAAGCTGGAGAGTTGGCAGCTAGACACCCATCTTCAGAGAAAGGCTGGAGAAGAGAACAAACCGGCAGAGAAGCCCTACGGCCCAAGGATGGCGAGGAAGAAGGAGGTGGCCCCGATGACCTTCCACCTCCCACGGGACCCAGCTCAATCTCCTGCTTTTCTTTTCCATGATCCCCCTCTTGGAACCTACTAATAAACCGCTTTTCTCAAATAATTTGAGTAGGTTATTGCTCTTTGCAAAGCAAACAAATCCTGAACGAAACAGAAAAAAAACAATAATTTATTGGGGCCATTGCAAGACTAATAATATCTTACTAGAGTATCATAGTGTAAAAGTGTGATCAAGAAGCAAATCGAGGACAAAAATGTCTTATGGGAATGTGGTGTAGACTAAGTGAGATTTTCCATGACATGCGGTTTCGGGCACGTATTAGGTACACCCCCGAAATGTAATTATATCATCATTGTTTCTCACACAGCCTCATGACACACACATTCATGAGTGTGCAACTTTACCGAGGCCGTAATAGAGAGGGGGAGAAGGGGATTTACCTTGCCAGGCACACAATCGCCAGCTGCAAATCCATATGGCAGATTCTCTTCCACAAAGACCCTTTCTGGCCTTGGCCCCATGAAGTATTTTTCCTTTGCCTTCTCCTGAGATAGCCTTTTCTCTCCCTCTGGGAGTCCCAGCTCCACTCCAAATGAGCACCCCCAAACCCACCCAGGCCCTCGGCAGAACCACGACCCTCCACTGTGACAGTCAGTTATATGGCACAGCTTGCTCCCTGTTCCACTAGCAATGGCTACGGGATTGAGCAGGCACAATGCTGGCTCCGGAACCCGGGATTTCTGCGGGCGGGATGAGGCCAGAGACAGCTCTGCCAAGAGGTAGTCAGGACAGAGCATCACCAGCCATCAGGCAGGCACTAGGGTCTACTTCCGTCTCTTCATGTCAGATGCTCTGTGGTGCCGATGGGCCACCCTCCCTCATTTCCCCCACTGCCTTGCCCTCTCCTTCACCTCCCTCGCCTGTCTTAAGAACTCTCGAAGATGTCACATCAGGCAAATGCCAAGTTGTCAGCGAAAGAGATGGAGCCTTAATGGAGCATTAGGACTCATCAAGAAAAACTGACAAAAGGAAGTCGGCCCGAGGCCTGTTCGTTGGAGAAGATATTCTGTCTCCAATAAAGGGGAGAAGGCTGGCAGGAAAGGGGGACTGGAGAAGCGAAGAGAACTCCTTCTGATGGACCAGATGTGTCCTGACACGTCATGTGCCTAATTCCCCACAGAGCTCCAAGACAAATTAAATGTGCCTGATGAGCAGGAAGTGGGCGTGGCTGTGAGTTTTGAAACGAGGAGGCGCTGCCAGCCCGCATCACAATTAAACTAAAACAGTCCCTAAGTGACTCTTGGTCAAACTTGATTTCATGCCCACTGTCGGCAAGTCTACAGCACAGACTTCCCCATGATGATTGTACTGGCCCCAGGATCTGTGAGGCACATAAGCTTTTAATTGGCTCGGTATCATTACAGCCTTTCAAAAACAGATAAATCACGGATACCCACTGGTGACCTCAAATTTCATCATCACCCATTTCAAGTTTGAAATTTGAAAGATATTGCCAAGCTGGAAACATTGGAAGGTGATGTGTTCAAACAAGAAATTTAAAATAAAAAAAGAAATACAAGTGACTGGCCAATGTGGGAAAATGTGCTCGGGCAGAATTAGATAAACGCTAGTGGAAAGATGAAAAAAGTATATCCTTTTCACTTGGAAAAGTAGTAAATGCTAAAACATTTGATAATTCCCATTTTTGGAAAGGACATTGAAGATAGAAATTCTGCTATACGGTTATTGGGATTGAAAATTAGCACAACCATTTTGAAAATATCTAGACACAATCTATTCAGATTGTCAACATACGTGCTCTTTGATGCAGCCTTTCAATTCCAGGAATTTTCCTACCGCTATAGTTATGTACGTTTGAATTCTATAGAGTGGTCACAATAAATGAGCTGGATCTACATAGAGCAACATGGATGATTCAAAAAATATAATGTGCATAAAAATAAGAAAAAGAGTGAATTTAAAGCATGATGGAATTAATATAAATATGCCCCGAACAACGTTAAATGTTTGGAGAGGTAAATATGATCATATGAATGACCAGGGGAAGGTGAATAAGAAGCGCACACATCATATACAAGACTGTGGACGCCTGTGGCGGCAATCAAGCTACCGAGGATGGAATAAGTAAAAAATAGTAAGATTTGAAAAAAACCAACAAGTGGTTTTACGTGGACGATAATGATGCCGTGCTGTGAATTAAGACGCTCGAATGACTCAATCAGGTACCACTGAGGCTTGAAAAAAGAGAAATTAAAATAATGAGAAAAGCCCCCAACTATTCTTGCCCAAGCAGATGAAATACACAGGCTCGAAAACATTAATGGAGACATTTGTCATAATCGCAGTTGAAAATGTCCCAAAAGTCCATGAGTAGGGTCAAGATGAAATGAATTGGCTTACAACTATGCAACAGCCTACCGTGAAGCCTTGAACAATAAGGAGGGGATTATATACAAACCAATGGCATTTTCTTATATGAACTATGAAATTTTCTCCGAGTTATATGGTTGCATTGTGAAAACTACATGACGGCAGACGAGGAGACACGCGTGGGTGACCTGGGATGTTTGTTCTCTTCCTCCCGTCAGTAGCTTAGTAAGAATTCTGACCCAGCGGGTCTGAGTTTACAATTAGAGAACAGAACACGAGACAAGGACATGTCCCATTTCCCAAAAAGGTCATTTCACCCACAGGGCGAGTCTCGTTGTTACGTGGTCACCTCCTTCTGTATCAATATGGCAGAACGTTTTAGGAATGGGGTTCCTGTCCTGGTGTCTTCTCATGTGTCCTAGTCCAGCTGGGCCTGGATGAAACTGTGCAATTGGAATCTCAGAGGGAGAAAGGAATAGAAACGAGAGTAAGTGTTTGAAAAGATCATGGTTAAGAATTTCCCAAAAATGATAAAAGGTACCCACCACACATCTAAACATCTCAAAGA
The DNA here is from genome assembly GCF_902729225.1 of Pteropus medius. NCBI lineage: Eukaryota > Metazoa > Chordata > Mammalia > Chiroptera > Pteropodidae > Pteropus > Pteropus medius. The sequence continues at coordinate 12,169,285 of NW_024340699.1, read as the reverse complement.
CTTGCCAGCCGGATAAGCGCCCCTCCCCCTGGCTCCCTGCCACCAAAGCCACCTCCGGACTGAAGCAAATTGAAGAGAGAGAGAAAACCCTGAGGGTGGCCAGTGCCGGAAGACAGGAGGGAGGGAGGAGGGAGGGAGGGAGGGAGGGAGGGAGGGAGGGCCCGCCCACCAGACCGCAGAACCTGGCCGCTGCGGGGCCTCCCAGGCTGCCCCTGCCCCAGCTCGTAGCTCTTTTTCTCTCGGAGGAAAGAGAAGGGGCGAGGATTCGGGACGACCTGGGGTGGTACTTAGGCTCCTGCCCCTCGCTATGTGCCCTGGGGCCTCAGTTTCCCAATCTGCAGAGTAGGTATCGCTACCCCCATTGGCAGGGCTGTTTCCAGGATCTGTGACACCACGTGGCACAGAGCAGGTACTCAGGGGCCATGAGCAAGGGCACCACTTCTTGTCCTAGTGTGCCCCGCAGCCTGACACATCCCAGCGAGAGTGATCCTCCGAGAATGCTTTGGGTTATCACTCTGTCCCCTGGCCTACCACCTCTCCCATGCTCTCTACTGCTTACAGAATCAAGGCCAAGGCCTTCGGCATCCACAGTACAGTCCCCAATTACTGTTTTTAGTCCTTTTCTATTTCTAGTAATAACGGATAAATACTTTCTCCTTGTAAAATATGCTAACGATAGAGAACTCAATTTTATATGGAATAAAACATCCAAGTCCTTAATTCTCACTCACCGCTCCCAAAACCACCTCTGTTGGTGTGTATCATCTGGCCTTTTCCATCCATTTACACACATGCACGCTCATATGCAAACGTGTGTAACGTTTCCTGTGCACACGATATTGTAGTGGGGCGCCCACTAGCCCATGTAGGGGAAGCTTATGCCCCCTGCACACCACTGAACCCCTCATCTGAAGTTCCCACACTTTTACTTTTTAGTGAAGTCCTGGAGTGGCCTGGGCCAAGTTGCACAGGCCTCAAACAGCCTTTCAGACATCAGCCACCTCTTCTGAATTCCAAGGATAATTATTTCGGTGAAGCAAACGTTTTATGCGGGATGTGTGTAAACTCCTGCCTTTGGGCAACGCCGGTGTGCTTCCTCGTGGCCCCTTGTAGCATATGGCAATAATCTGGCTGACGTCCCTAGCTCATAGCTACCATTTCTGGAGTATTTGCCCAGCGTCAGATACTGTGCCAAGCACTTTTACACGAGAGTCACCCAGCCAGCAAGTGAGTGAGCCAGGATTCGGAGCTGACTCAGGGGCACGTGCATTTAGCTGCTGTGTTGTGGATCCCGTTAAAGCCAGGTCATACCGGTGCCTGAGAGCCAGCTGGGGTCGGTTTCTCTCGGTAGCCTCTCTGAAAGTAGGCCCACCATCCCCAAGAGAAGACCCCATCTCCGCCTGTGCCTCCCACTTCGGCTCGTCCCTGCACCTCCCTCCAGCATATCCTGATTCCCACTTCCCAGGGCCGGCCTCCCTCACTCTCCAGGTCCTACGGATGAGAGAAAGAGGGGAGCCACACCTGAGACTGAGAAGGGGGTGCAGGTGCTGGTAGGGAGTCTGCTCAAAGCTCGAAGCCTGGCCCTTCTGTGGGGGTGGATGCTCTGGCAGCCCCGCTGAGGGAGGCAGCGGCTGCATGAGGCGGGCCGAACTTGACAGTGAGCATCCGACGGTGAGGAACGGAAGCATCTCCACTCTCCCAGTCAAGACGTGTCATTCCCACCTCGGGTCCTGCCCACTCAGTGAACTTTGAGAACCAAGCTTGCCCCGTCTCATCAGCCAAGTTACCTAGAAGCAAATTAGCTTTCACTAAGCCATGACACAATGACAATATAGATATTTATAAAGAGCTACAAGCAAATTTCCATTTTATTACAGAGCTTTTTTTCGGGCGAACGTATCAAAGCCACCACTCCGTCTAATCGGCTCGTGTGGCTGGTGTGATTCCCAGGGCATATACAGCTGATCGAGGGACAGCTCACATAGGGTTTGTTAAAAGTGTATCATTCAATGGCTACAGGACTTAGCATTTTAAAAGGTTTTATCCTGGCAGTTTGATACATCATAGAATATGCAACACAATTAAAAAATAATAATAACGACACTGATAATCAATGAGATGGAACTGGAAACATTGAGTTACTGCTTTACTCTATTAAGTTAACCCTAAAGTGTTTTTTTGCTAAATTATGCCCAGTGCTAGTGGCTTTAGGGTGAAACTGATCCATTTGTGCTTAATGGATGTCATGGTAAAAGCCCACAAGGCTTTTGGGAAATGATGTAACAGTATACCTCCAGAGCATATGGCATTTATGTCCTTTCGCTTAATAGGAACAATTGAGTAGGGCAACAAGGTCTTAAAGGGAAAAACTGAAAATCTAAATATTTAAGGATGCTTATTGCGGTGTAATCAAAAAATAGACAAACTCGAAACCAGTATACATATCCAACCATAGTGGCTTGGTTCACTAAAGTCTGATAAGCAACGTTGTGTACGGAGTCCATCAAAATGGCAGTTGCGAGGAATATGTAACGAAGAAGTATACGTGTGACAAATGTTAATGGAAATGAGACACGACATGGAACGTCCACTACGAGCCCACTGACATGCGCACTCAACCAGAAGGAACTCCAGCAATGAAAACAGTGGTGTCAGCTTTGGGCAAGACTTTTTTTTTTTTTTTAATCAAAATTGCCTTTCATATGCTTATACTGTGTTTACAATAAAAATAAGAGAAATTGTTGAAGTTGTACATAATAATGCTGAGATGGTTTTAATTTTCGTCCTGGTACAGTTTATTTTTGCGGCTTGTACAATCAGCCTTCAACTCCCCGCCACCCCACCCCCCCGCCCCCGCCACCCCTGTCATCGGTTAAGCCTTTCAGCCTGTATTATTCCTTTCCCAATCTAAGTGTCCTAGGATAAAAGCCCCAACCTTTCAACATAGAGCCCTGGGAGACAGGGCTTGTACCGGTTAATTTAGCAAAACTCGGTGGCATAATGACTCATCATCACTCTAAATCAAAGTGGTTTTGCTAAGAGAGGGAGTTGTAAACCTAATCCCAGCTTTTTGATCCTCGCAGGCTAGGGGCAGGAGAGATGGGCTTTAAGAAATAAACTTAATGAGTTCAGCGAGGATTATGTACTTACTGTACCCTCCTAGCTGGACCAAAGCATTTAGCACAGGGAAGAAACGCCCCGCTTCTGGAGTCGGGGAACCTGGGTTTGACTGCAGGTCAGCCTCCTGTCTGCTGTGTGGCTTTCGGTCAGTTACTCAGGCGCTCTGGGCCTCAGCCTTCTATGCATTCATTAAGCTTCTATTACATGTCAGGGTCTGTGGTGGGCACTGGGGACAGTATGGGGGGCGCGGGAGGTGAAGAAGGTCCCTGCCCTCCCCAGGCTGACAGTCGGCTCTGACTTCCGGATGCTAAACAGCGAAGCAAGACAAGCTAAGTAGTTACCGCTGGCGAACGCTGCAGGGGAAGTAAGTGGGGCTGGGTAGAAGGTAACGTGCAGTCCCTGCTTTGGATAGGATGTTCTAGAAAGTTCTCTTCCAGGAGGGAGTCTTTTAAGATCTAATCAGTGAGAAAGACTGAGTCTTAGGATAGCCTGGGGAAGAGAGTTCTAGGCCCTGGGACAGAGGTTGGGGGCTTCAAAAGCAGCCGTCTCCGGGATTAAGCGGAGGCCGTGCGGTTTCTCACAGGCGACCCCGCTGCGCCCCGGTACCTGGCGTCCAGGGAGGCGCACGTGCTCGCGGAGAGAGCTGAGTTCGAGTCTTGGGTGCACCGTCTGCCAGCGGTGCCAGCGGAAGGCACAGGGCATGTCAGTCACTCTCTCTGAGCCTCAGTTTCCCTCCCCCACGACAGGGGCACACGGCGGTTATGAGGCAGGGAATGACGATGATGACGATCCCAGAGGTGACGACGGTTCCAGCCGCATGCCTCGTGCGAGTGACTTTATCCCCGAAGCCCCCATTCCCGTGATCCGAAAGTGAGGGCAAAGGATGCGCTGCGTGCCAGCTGAGGCCACGTGACAGCCCTAGGCGCCGCCGAGGGACAGGGAGCAGGGCCACGTCCCCAGCCCCATGTGGACTGGAATGAATTCCTGCTCAGCACCTGCACCGCCTTTTGTACCCGAGGGGCCCAAAGTCAACACTTTCCAGCAGGTGACACTGTCCATGGGACAACCTCGGGCCCCTGGTGAGTTGTCTGTGAGCTGTCCCCTCCCTCATCAGCTCCCGCCTGGCCCCTGCCGGCCCCCTTCCCCACAGGCGGACCTGGTGAGCATCGCCAGCTCCCACTCCCCCAGCAAACCCGGGAGCGCCCCCGAGCTCTGTGCGGGGAAGCGGCTGGGAATCAGAAGGGAGCATCTCCGTGCCGGCCTGGGGGTGTGGGCACCCGGTTGGCGACAGCCTAGCGAAGGGGTCAGGTTCGTGCTGTAAGGGGCGTCCGCGTGGGGTACAGCGGAGGCACGGAGGGCGGAGGGGCGGAGTCTACAGGGGGCAGGGAGGCCCAGGAGAGGGACAGAGGCTCTGGTCAGGTGCTGTGCAGGGGGAAGCAGCGTGGGGCAGAGGGTTCCAGGCAGAAGGACACCGCCTGCGAGGGCCAGAGGCCAGGCGCGGAGCCCAGGGGGCGCGTGGTGGCCCCCCAGCAGCCTGAAGGCTGGAGGCTGGTGGCACTCGGCAGGGCTGATGCTGGAAGGCCTCGAATGTCCAGCGCAGAAGCTTTTCCTTGTCTCCAGGGCCACCGGGTTCCTGCACCGGGTGACACTACGGAGCTGGGCTCTGTCAGGTCCCTCCCACCGGGCGTCGGGCTGCCTGAGAGGAAAGGCGGTGGCAGCTCCATCCAGGCGGGAAGCAAACGGAGACAGGGTTGTGACAACCACGATTTGGGGCTGGGACTAGGGTGGCTGTGCAGGTGCAGGCTCTGCATCGCGTAGCGTGTCATTATCACCGATTTTTTTTTTTTTCTCAAGGACTTGGGGGTAAAGCAGGGATGTGAGTTCATATGCTGACCATACTACTCCGGGCTCTCACAGCCCCTCCTTGGTCACCCCGATATGAAATATAGACCGGAGGTCCTCTGAGCCCGGGCTGCTCCAAGCTTAGAGGGAGCAGAACGCTGGGCCAGCACCGGGGACGCCCCCTCAGCGACCCTGATGTCTGTTTCTTGTGAAAGACCCCAAGGCCGGTGGATTCTTTCTTGAGCCACTGAGCGATGACCACAGCCTGTGACTCCTATCATGGCTTTTTTTTTTTTTTTCCCAAGGGTTTGCCTCACCCATCCTGTTAAATATGGAAAAATGTCTGTGCTTGGGTTTTTAGCAAAAATCCCCACATCTGGAAGATATTGGTCAAGAGTCTAATTAAGTATGTCAGTGACAAATTGTTCTCACAGGAAGTATTTAGGACGAGCAGATAATTGGGATTTAATGACCTTGGCCCCTGTCCTTGCTTCGTGTTTACTTATCCTGGCAGGGGTGGGAAAGGCCAGCTCCCCCCAGCCCGCCCCAGCGCCCCTAATCCCCACCTGCCGGCCTCAGGAAAGCCAGGCCTGTGGATGCACAACTGTCCTTGAGTGGGGCACGTGAGGGTGGACAGTGTGTTTGAAGCCCAGTCTCTTATGGTCGCACAATGTCCCCCCTTACTGGGACCTCTGTGGGCTTCACTACGGGCTGGTATTTCCTGCCAAGCCCACATGCTGATTGAAGATAAGGCTCGGGGGAGGACAGTTTCTCTTTCTTGGGCTTTTTTCCTTCATCTTTCACAGGAGAAATGGAGGCTGCCCCCACCCCCACCCCCTGCCCAGTGGGCTAGTCCCAGCTTCTGAGAGACGGATGCTTAAGGCTTTCAACACCGTCTCTCCTCCCAGCATGGGAGGGAGTGTCTCTTAACCAAGGGCTTTGAGGAGACCTCCCCTCCCGACAGGCTTCAGGAGCCCCCTCCCCCACGCTTGTCTCCCTCGGCCTCCACAGAGGCCCTGGCCTAAGAACCAGCAAATTCTAGAAATATGTATTTTAAAGGCACATTCTGCTCCTGGGCACTCGAGACTCATTCCTCAGGCCCTTGGCATCCTCCCCATGCCTCCAGCAGGTCCTGTCAGCTCTGTCTCAGAGACAGTCCCCGATCTGTCCCTGTCCTATCTCCATGGCGACCGTCCTGGCCCTTGCCCTCATCCTCTCTGACTGGCCAATGGCGATAGCTTCTGCGTGGTACCTCACTCCCATCCTGGCCGCTTTCTCCACGTGCTGGCCAGGGGGCTCGCCGCCCTTGGGTAGCCTCCCGTCACAGCGAGAATCACCCCGGTCCCCTACTGAGTCGAGGGCCTGCTCCACCTGGGCACTGTCTCCTTCTTCCCTCTGTTCCTTTAGCAATAGAATAACATATTTGGATACACGCATGCACGCGTCCCCAGTACACAGGGCCTCCCAGAGGGAAGGGCACAAGTGCCATCTGGCTCAGGCCTCAGATTTGGACTTTTGATTGACGTTATCACCCAAAGCATTTACACATAGATCCTGGGAAAATGTGTGTGTGTGTGTGTGTGTTTGTGTGTGTTAAAAACATCAGTCTGTTGCTTGCGAACAAACGTACACGCAAAACCCACACACGAACAAAACGAAAAAGAAGAAAACAAACAAAAAATCAATCTGTTACATGTAAACAATGGAAACCTACCAAAACTTCTGCGTAATGTGCCCCATTTAGAAGGCACAGAACGTCTCAGTATTTTGCACACGGCACAAGACAGCGATGTCGGGATGAGGCGTGGGGATCTGGTCCTGACTCCCTTTCGTTCATTTCCACGAGCAGATGCGGCCGCTGTGCCTCTGCTCTGTCCCATCCTGCAGGTGGCCTCACGGGCCGCGGGACCCCGCGGAACCCCAGGCAGAAGCCGCCTCTCCGCGGGTCCGCGGGCCGCTCCGCGCGGTGCCGTCGCGCGAGCGGCGCCCTCTAGTGGCGAGTGCCAGCATGTCCGCATTCCCCTGCGGTCGCTGTGGATCCGACTTTGGGACAGACGCCCCTCGTCCCTCCCTGCTGCACTCCTGGCACCTGGGGGGTCCCGTGCAGCGGTGACGCTTTCTCGCCACCTAAGCGGGCTATGAGTCCTTACCCAAATCCCCAGGGTCCTCTGTGGATCTGCCAGCACCCTTCACCCAACGGCCCTGCCCCAAATGCGCCACGGGGCTCCCCCTGCGCAGAGACCCGCCAGCCTTCTCCAGACCCCTCTGTTCACCTTAGGAGAGAGGACGAGCGTTACCCGTGTGCCACGTGGCGGAATCACGACGATATCAGAGAGTCGTCATCCCCGAGTTGACAGAGGGACAGCGAGGGGAATCGGCCCTCTTGGGGTCGCACAGGGAGGAGAAGCGATGCCAGAATAGTTCAGCCGCTGCTGCCTTCCTAGCGTTTTCAGTCCCGATGGTTTCAAGATGCTGCGTTAGGGGCAAGGAGAGGAAAACACGGAGTCCAGCGCGCACTTACACACCTGTTTTCACCCCTCATACCCACCCACACGTGCGGGGACCATCCATCCTTCCCTTTACCCGTCCATCTGTTCCCTTGACGACAGATGTCTGTTTACATCTGCAAGGCTCCGAGGACTGTGTTGGGCGCTAGATCCAGCCGGAGACACGAGCCCTGGGGAACACGTGGTGTCTGACCTCGAGGCCCTAACACTGTGGGCTGGGATGGGGGACAGACAAGCGGAACACCCCCATACAGACTGGATGCGGCCTGCGAAGTCAGAAGCCGGTGGGGGCGAGGGACGTCGAATGCAATACCCCAAGATGCGGGGAGCCTGCACTAGGGCCAAGAAGCACTGCTCCTTGAGACCGGCTGCTGGTGGGCAGGAGCTGCGTGCCCTGGGGTATGTTGTTCCCTCAACCCCTCTTTGGGTGGGGGCTATTATGATCCCCCATTTCACAGACAAGGAGCTTAAAGAATGGACGGGTAAAGTGACCTTCCTAGGGACATTTGGCTCATGTGAGGTGAAGCCAGAATTCTAATCTCCATGTCACCGGCTGCAGAGATGTGGCTTTTAACCCCTGAGCTTGAGCCTGGGTCAAGGAGGGCCGTAGAGGGAGGCGGCCATGGGAACCTTGAGTTTCATGGGGTTCGACCTTGTTCCGATGATCTTTGCAGAGTCGTTGAAGGCTCCGGAGTTGGGGGATGCTATCGGACTAGGTCTTGTGAAGGTGGATTGGAGGTGCCGTCTGGAGAAGGGGAACCAGTGGGGAGCTGGCCGTGCTAATCCCCTCTGAAGAGCAGGGAGGGGACCACACTGGGCTGTGCTGAGCAGGGAAGGCCGAGGAGACACTCACGGGGCAGGTCGGACTGGCCGGCCACGGGGTATGAGTCCAGAGTGTGGGAAACAGGTGAGGCTGGGCGTAAAGACCTGGGAGTTGTCAGAATGTAAGTTCAAGTTCGGCCAGTGGGTGGGGCGGCCACAGGAGGATGAGGATGAGAGCCGGGGAGCAGGACAGAGCAGGTCACAGGGGCGCAAGCGGCTGCACAGGGCACCGACTTGCAGCCAGCCAGAGGCATGGCATGGGGTACGGCAGAGAAGCAAACTTCCAGGAGGAAGGGGTGGGGAGCAAATGCCCCGGAGGGGTCAGGACACCTGGGGACAGAACATATCCCCTCTCCTCTCTGACCTCGAGTTTAAGAGGGAGAGGAGGTCGGGGTTCAGGGAAGTGGTAGTTGGTTCCCAGCGACTCACCGCCCATGAATTTCAAAATCTCTCTCCATCTGGAAGGTAGAAAATGATTTGCAGTCCTCAGCCGGTTCCAAGGGCACTAGGTTGGCCCAGTCACATTATTTGACAGAAATGGGCCGTGAAATGCCTGCTAATTGCTACAAGATTTAACAGGGACAGAAGGGCCTGAGAACGGGAGGCGCCTCCCCAGACTTTCTCAGCGGGGAGCGGGGGCGGGAGCTGGGAGCAGCAAGACATAATGGGTTCGCTCTCCGAGCTCCAAATTACCAGGATCATTTTATCTCGGTGAAAGAAGAATGAAGCTTTTAAAAATGGGCAATTATGACATATTTATTTCATTGTTGTCGAGAGAGCTAAACCCCAATTATCCCAGCTATTTTAGAGGGGTTTTCAAAAGGCACTCATGCCATCGTGAGCTCATCATCTCCCCGGGCTCCAGGGAGAGGTTTATTTGCCGTCGTAATCCTAGTTGATCCCCTCTCGCCATACCTGACAAGTCTTTGCAGAGTTCTCCCCACATGTCCTGTTTTTGCCCTGAAATTAGACCACGGGGCCCTGGACCAATCAAAGGACGCCGTTCGAATAACCGGCAGAGCTTCTGCTGAGTCTGTAAAGGTGTTGGAAGTGTCTGGAACTTGACCTTGCATCTCCTCTTACTCTGATCTTTAACAAGTCCCCCTAGAATCACGGCACCCCCCACCCTAGTTTTAAGCCTTCAGTAACTCCCCACTGCCAAGCACATCCGGGCCAAAGCTGATTTCCGCTGGAATCTGACCTCCAAACTTCTTGTCCGGTCTCATCTTCATGATTCATTTGCTTATTCATTCATTTAAGTCCCGTATATTGAGTCAGCCGTGGGTGCTGGGGGCTGCAGCAGGTGTTAAAGGGGACAGTCGTGTGGCGGGGAAGGCAGTACGGGTGGAGGACTCTGGGACATAGATCGTGCACTTCTGCCTGCCCCAGGGGCTGCAACCAGAGGCTGGGGCTGGGGGACGTTCAGGGTGACACCTCGGCTGAGTGTCGAAGGAAGTGGACACGTACTAGAGACCTATGTAGGTGGCAGAATCCACAGGATGTGAAGTCTCGGTGGGGTACAGGGGGTGAGGACGACGCTCAGCCTTCAAGCTTGGACGGTAGGGTGGCAGGTGGTGCAGGAGAGGAACCAAGGGCAGGTGAACGAGCATCTTTGGAAAGTCACTGACCGCGAGGAGCCTGTGGATAGCCTGGAGGAGTGTCCAATGGTACTTGTGTGGGGGAGTCTGGAACACAGTGAGGAGACTGGGCTGGAAAGAGAGAGACTCGGAGTGGTCAGCTCAGAGACGGATGTTGGGCCCTGGCTATGAACCAAGCCACGTGGGGAGATAGCTCTGGACGAGCCCTTGGGAGGCCAGCTCGCACAGGACAAGTAAACTCATTATGAGCCCTGGGCATGGGGGCTTTTCACACCTGGGCTTTTCCCAGCGGGGACAGACAAAAAACAGTGCCGAGAAGGGCCTGGTCAGCCTGTATTCACTCCCACGATGCTTCTGCTTCTCCCCTGTGTGACACAGGCTGGCCCTTGTCCCCAGTACCTGGGAGGTAGTTGCTAAATACTCAGACTTTCCTGAGTGATAGGACTGTCGTTCTTATTCGTAGGGGACCCCTAAGACCACACCTGAATTTGTGCTAACAGAGTGACTCGTGGTGGACCCTGAAAAACAGCCCCGTGGCTAGGGTGTCGGGGGGCCTTGAGCTGCAGGGTTTCGGCCTGACCTCCGGGCAGGGGCGGGAAGGTGGAGATCAAGTTCTCGTGGCCGACCATTCAACCAACCGTGCTTATGCTAGCAAACCACGATGAGCACGTGGACGCCGAGGCTTAGGTGAGCTTCCCTGGCGGGCAGTACGCTGAGTACTGTCACACCTTGAGGTGCTGGACGGTGACACGGCCTCACGTCCTGAGGAGAGGACACGGGAGCGTCACGTCTGGGGCCCTCCCAGACCTTGTTCCACGTGTCCCTCCACTCGGCCGTTTCTGATTTACGTCCCTTATAATAGGACTGTAATCATGACTACAGCACTTTGCTGAGTTCCGTGAGTCGTCCTCGGGGACAATCAAACCGAGGGAGTAGTGGGAACCCCAAAGGTGCCAGCTGGTCAGCTGTGCAGGTGGACTGCCCCCCCCCCGCCCCAAACTGGTGGCTGCTTCCTGAAGGGAGGGCAGTCTCGTGAAGGACGATGACTTTGACCCATGAAGTTCAAGCCGGCTGCGGGTAGTCAGTGTCAGAAGGCTTTTTATCCTCATCCTGAGAGGTTTCGAGGCTCCAAGAATAGGCAGCCGCGTCCATGAGCCCTTTCATAGCTCCAAGCACCTTGCATGGAGTCTCCCTCTTCCCTCCAGATGCCCGTGAGGGAGATGCTGCGTGTTATCATCCGTGCGTTGCAGACGAGGGGATGGAGCCCCAAAGCAGCAGACCCTGCCCAAGATCACGCACCAAGGAAGAAGGGGGGCAGAGTTAAGCCCAAACAACCCAAACCCATGCCTTTCACCCCTCTTCACAACTCCTCCCCGCCCAATGAGACGCCCCCTCCACGTGTGCTCTGTGGGGTCCAGCATAGTAGTGGAATGAGGTCATTCATTAGCTAACGGTTTAAGCCTCATCGATCGAGTGCCCACCGTGTGAATAAAACCATGTGCTCTGGCTGCATGGAGCTAATAGTCTAGCGTGCGCGCGCGCGCGCGTGCATGTGTGTGCGTGTGCGTAGGAGGTACAGTAAGTCCTTTGGCTTACACTCTGAATCAGACGGGAAGCTATTGTGTAGCTTGAGCAGAAGAGAGTTACACGATCTAATTTCTATTGCAAAAGGCTCGCTCTGGCTGCTGCGTTAAGCAAGTCTTGTGGGAACAGGGTAAAATCAGCGAAGCTGTGAAGTCATCCAGGTCAGAGATGAGGGTGGCCTGGACGAGGGTGGGAACAGCACAAGTGTCAGATTCTGGAAAACGTTCGAGGCAGAACCGGGAGATGAGCTGATGGTCCGGATGTGATGGAGAGGGAGGAGTTGAGGGTGGAGATGGCTTCATGACTGGGGGGTTCGAGCAACTGCACGGTGGCAACTCAGCTACAGCCGAGATGGGGAGCCTGTGGGGGACACGGTTTGGAGCAGGAGGTGGAGAGCCGAGACCACTGAGTGCGAGATGTTTCTCAGACGTGCAAGAGGAGACACGTCACGTGGGTGGCGAGTGCAGGCGGCCGGGGCTGGGGAGGGAGGGCCGAGCGGAGGCTGAAACGTGACGGGCCTCAGAATACAGACGAACGCAGCTGACGTTCAAAGACGAGCGATCGTCACGGAGATGAACGTAGTCAAGGAAGAGAAACGGATCAGAGACAGAGCCCGGGGCAGCTCGACGCCGAGTGGTCGGGAAGAAAGGAAGGAACGGGCGGGGACGGGGTGGCGTGAGCCGCATCGGAAAACCAGGCGAGTGGCAGGTCCCGGCAATCGGGCGGAGAAAGCCTGTCCAGGACGCGGCGACGGAGCCTGTGCCATGGTGACGAGACGCCCGGAGGGACGAGGACCGAGGCCTGGCCAATGGATTGGGCAGTGAGGAGGCCACCGGTGCCCGTGGCAAGCGCAGTTTGGGTGACACGGAGAAGGGATGGCCTGCTGGGAGCTGGCTGCAGAGGGACTGGAGGGTGAATGCGAGACCGAGAGTAGAGACATTTTTGAGACGTTACGCTGCAAGGGGGAGCGAAGACACGTGACAGCAGCCGACAGGAACGTGGAGTGAGAAAAGCTTTCTCGGTTCGCTCGCTTTTTAAGGAAATAAGATGGAAGAAATGAGGAAGCCGAGAGAGTTGAATCTCTGGTTGGGTCTGAAGCTGGCACAGAGAAGGAGCGATTGATTCTTCGACAGAATCGCTGTTTGTGCTGGTCCATGAGCTCACATAGAAAAACAGCCGTGGGGACTTGGTGCGGGGCGGAGAGGGGGTGAGTCTAAATTAATGGAAACCATTTTATTCTAAGGTTATTCTATGGCCCACAAGTGGAAATGGCCCCTTCTAGAAGCTCTGCTCAGTTTCAAGTCCGCGAGGACATCCTGGAGGGAACCAAATTGGACCAGCCCGGGGCAGGGACAGGGAGAGGGGACCGACCTCCGGGTGGCTTGGGGCCGGGGGACCTTCGGAGCAGCGCAGGCCAGGCCCTTGGTCCGAGAGCGACGCGTGTCCACTGGTTGGTTGGTTGGTTGGTTCTTCAGTGCTGTCTCCTGCTGCTTTTCTCTGGCGGTTCCTCTTTAGCTTCATGGTCTCCCGAGTTAGTGGACCCCCCAGTTCTCTGGAAACGTCAGGCCGCTGGTGTTCGGTCGTGAATCACCAGTGTGACACGTGACACCGGAGAGCGTTTCCACGCGCCTCTGACAACTTGCCGCGAACGTCGTTCTTGGTGACGCTCCTTAATGGCGAAACGACAACTGGAAAGAGTTTGGCTGAGCTCGTGTTGAAGAAACGGTCACTGGGATCAGTGACTCACCTCGGCTTCGCAGAAGCAACAGTGTGTGTTTAGTCATCTGGATTCAACCCGTCGCAGTTGCAAAATATAAGGGACCATCTGGGGTATCTGTCTTATTGGAGAGATGAGGCGAAGACCGTGTGAGGGGAAGCAATTTGCCCAAGGTCATGCCACGAGTTAGGGCGGAACCAGGACCCTCCCCAGGACCCATGATCTTGACCGACGGCCCCAAAGGAGGAAGGTTTGCCTGTTTCTCATGGCTAAGAAGGGCCCATATTTTTCATTGATTTTAAATCCCACCAGTAACGCGTGAAGATCGCTTCCCTCAAAATGTTGGATGACAGACAATGCCGATGTCCCTTCTGAGCCCCACGCCTAGGCCGTCTCCCTCCGTGTGTCCCCGAGGGCGTCCTCCGCCATCGAGTCGACGTGTCTCCTTGCACCACTCCTCTGTGTCAGTCCGGAGGTACGTGTGAGCATCCGTAAAAATAGCTTAGCACTGTTTCGTGTGACCTTTTTGCAAGATTACGTCGTACTCCCCGTGTGATTCTACGAGTTGGTTTTCCACCTCGACCGTGTGTGACTTTTCTGCGTAGCGCTAGCTGATTCTTTTCCGCTGGCACGTTGTGGTCAGCATCTGTGCACCCCAGAGTAATGATCCATTCCCCCATCGGAGCAGATTTAAGTCATTCCAGATTCCTCGGGTGACAAACAAGGCCACCGTGAGAATCTTCGCGTCCGCCTCCTGGTGCTCAGGTAGGAGAGTTCTCTGAAGGAAGACGCCCCCACAGAGAAGCTCTAGTCACAGGGTGCGCACCTTGTCAGCGTTACCTGAGGCCACTCAGTCGTTCTCTAGAGGGGCTGTTTGGATATACGCTCCCTCACGTAGTTTCTGGAAGAGCCCATTTCTCTACACTCACTGACACGCCGCCCTGTCAAACCCCCGTTTGACGAGGGCGTTTGCTGTCATCTGCGAACAGAAGCCAGGCATCCTGTCATGGTGCTCAGATGTACCTCCTTGTATGTGAATCCCTCGTTAATATCCTTTGCACATTTTTCTATCGAGGTATTTATTTTTCCTCCCAACTCTATTTAAAAAGAAAGTAAAGCACTTAAGCCCTGCTGAAATTTAAAATGAATCATAGCTCAGAAATCTCGGGCTGCATGAGAGGGATTTGAGATGTTGTCTTTAAAGGGTGGGGTGGTGGGGCTCCGTGGGGCCCTGTGGGGGACAGGCCCGTCCAAACTGAAAAGGGGCCTTGTGAAAATAGAGGCAGGACGCAGAGGGTGTGGAGGGCTTGAGTCAAACCTGCAAATCCCTTCGCCGATAACCTAATGCAAGCGCTGAGCCCACTTGGAACGGGGAGCGTGCGAGCTGGTCGAGGCACCTTGTCCATAACACCAGCGGAAAGTGTCTCCTTAACAATTTTTACGTTGATTGCAGGCTGAACTAAATCGTCGGATAAATTAGGTTAAGGAAAATATATGACCCAAATTAATTTTACCTCTTCTCCCACAGAGCGTGGCCAGAACAGGGAGGCAACAAAAATATGTGACAAATAATCTAGCAGAGCCCACGAGAACAGACACACGGGCAGCGGGAGTGAGCCTTTTCCAATGGGACAACCCATTCGGGTCACCGCAGAGCGATCGTTTGGTCTCAAGATCCCTCAATATTCTTGAAAATGATTGAAGACTCTAGAGAGATTTTGTTCATGTGAGTTATAGCCATCAACATTTAGAAATGAAAACCAAGACATGTTTTGAATATCGATTCGTTCACTCAAAAATAGCAACTAAAAGCCATTAATTACATGCACGGATAACATATTTTTACGAAAAATAGCTGTTTTTTTTCCAAACGAGCAAAAATGTAGCAAAAAAAGAGTCGCATTGTTTGAGAACTTTGCAAATCTCCTTAAAGGGTGGCGTCACGGTAGAGCCGGATTTCGCGATCTGCTTCCGCTTTCAGTACGTTGGGACACGTGTTTGGTCGAGGCGTGTAAAGATCTGGCTTCACACAGATCTGCAGTGGAAGAGGGAGGAATATTGCAAAGGCTTTCACGAACAATGGCGGATATTCTTGTCAGAAGTGTGCACGTAATAGCTTCTTTGAGACTGATAGCGATGCGGAATCTGTAATCCACAGAGCACACTGCCATTTACGTTTCGGGCTCGTGGGCCCCTAGGTTGCTCATCGCACCTGAGCTCCCCAAACTTTGCATTTTCTGTTGTATTAAAATCTGTTGGCCTCCCCTGGTGCTTCGAGTGGATCTTTTACCAAGATGTGATTTTGTATTGATTCACCGGATCGAGCAGAACCTCCAAAACGTCCACGCGTTTCATTATGCAATATCAAAATATCACATTCATTGAAAATATTTTGTTAATAATTTGTGGATCTATAACAGGTATCGCTGTAACAAAATATCATAATACCACTGCTGGTGTCATCGGAAAAAAATTGAGTACTAGAAAGATGTCAGTCCCAAAACTTTAATTTTCGTTTTAGAGCTCACATGATATCATTGCCAAAAATGTACTGTCTGTTGTTTTCCACGAAGGGACGAGCTCACTTCTTTCATTTTTGAAATAATGTTTGCCGAGCACCTAAGTCTGAATAACCACAGTTTGTCTGCCAGTCATTCTTTCGAATAAAAACGGTGTATCACGCGAACACGCAGCCCGAGACGACCATCGTGCCCCATATGCAGCAGAGATGCTTCATGCCCACTTCCCACTGTCACGCAGAATAGTAAAAAGATGTGCGCTCGAGGGCTGAGATTTAATAAAACCAATCTTTTCTTTCCCGCTTCCTAAATGGCATTCCTAAGCGAAACTGGAATTTTGATTTTGATTTTGAGTGAACAATTCGAGATGTGTTGCTACGGTGTGGTGTCACCGGCCTTGATCGGCACAAGCAGTGTCACCCGTTACATTTGTCAGTTAGGGCTCTCCAGGAAAACAAAACCAACAGATATGTACATACATTGAAATAATAAATTTTTTTTTTTATAAGGAAATATAGAGGCTGGCAAGTCTGAAATCTATAGGGCGGGATGGCAGGCTGGAGACCCAGATGAACCCATGTTCAGGTTCCCGTCAGAGGCCACCTGCTGAGAACTCTCTCTCTTGCTCGGGGGAGTCGGGTTCTTCTGTAGTATTCGGGCCTTCAACTGATTGTGTGAGGCCCACCCACATTGTGGATTGGCCATCTGCTCTCCTCAAAGCCTACTGATTGAAATGTTCATCTCATCCAAAACACCCTCACAGAAACATCCAGAATAATGTTTGACCGAGTATCTGGACACCCCAAGGCCCCGCCAAGTTGACACCTAAAATTAACCATTGCACCCACCATTGCTTCTGCCCAATGGGTGCAAACGTCAACACGGTGAAAAGGACCAATAATATTGTAGTGTGATTGTGAAGGCAGCTTTGACCCTGTGGGCCTCCTGAAAGTGTCTCAGTGACTGACCCTCAGGGGTTCGAAGTCAACACCTAAGGAAGTGCTGACTGGTAGTAAAACCCTCCATGGGGCTCACACGAGGAGCTCCATCCAGCTTCTCGGTGCCCTCTCCTGAGTGGGAAGGGGCTGTGGATATCCCCACGAGCTCCCGAAGACCTAGGCTGTGAAGGAAATCAAATCAGGAACCAGAAGAAATAGAAGGAGATGGACGGGGAAGAGGAAAAAGATGAAGGAGGAGGAGGCGGAGGGAGGAGGAGGAGGAGAGGGGAGGAAGGGAACAGGAAGAGAGGGAGGGGGAGAGGGAAGAGGGAGAGATAAAGGGGAAATTCAGGAGAAAAGATCCAATGCCGGGGGTAGGAGAGATACAAAACATATTTGACGTTCCAGGAGACGTGAGAAGGTGTTGCATTCGTGAAATAAGATGGGATGGCGTTCTAAAGATGGAGAATTCAGAGAAAATTCTTCGTAGTTAAAAATAGGATAGAAGAAAATTTCAGTTCACTACAAGATGATAGGATTATGAATTTTGTAAATTATACAGATTATCAATTTGGAGAAAACCCCAGAAGATAGAATGGAAAGAAAAATAGGTCAAAAATTGCTGGGAAATTATGTGAAAAGTAAAGAATTAGTCCAGGAAGTGTCAAATCCAAATCATAGTAATTTCAGAAAAGGCGAGCAAAAATGGAGGGGTGATATTATTAGAGACATGATTCAAATTTCTCACAATTAAAGGAAGTGTGTCCATATTCTATACTGAAAGAAGCCAGCGGTGTCTAGAAAAAAAATAATTGAAAAAGAATCGCACCGACGGCCCTTCGCTGTGAGATTTTGGAAACTCAGAGACTGTACTAGCTCCCAGAGAGTGGGGGGGAAAAAAAAGGCAAAAAATCTCATCAAGATAATTGGAACTGAAAATGGCATCGGCCTACTTACCAGCATCGTTGGAAACTGTAGGTAGATGGATCGAGCCTTTGAGATGCAAAGGAAAAATTATTTTCTTCACTATAATTCACATTGGTTAACACATATCCCTAGGTATAAAGAATAATGCAATGGACCGTTCAATATCTTCCAACTTAATAAGTAAACTGTCACCAAGACAGTCGAAGCTCGCCGAATAGCCATTCCATTTCAGGTCAACTCTCCACCTTCTAGAGGCGAAGACTGTCCTCGTCATCACAGGTAGCATCTGATGCCTCAGATTTCTTTATAGTTTGCTACATAGGCATGTGTCTCTAAACATTATTATTTTGCATGTTTGAAAAGGAGTGTGAGTCATACATGTGTATAACGCGTATAATGATCCTAATATATGTAATAAATGTAATTTTTCGTAGCATTCTGTTTGTAAGACTCATCGCTGTTGAATGGTGTTTCATAGATATACCAGAATTGCTGGGAGCGTATGCATTTCTCATCATTTACCTAGTCTTTTATTGATAGATATTGAAATCGTTTCCAACATTTGGCTACTAAAAATACAAATGAGACGTTAACTTGGGCGTTTTTTTCCTGAGGCAGCAGGATATGATGGCCAGCAGGAACCAAAGTGAGAGCTATATGCAGAATTTACAAAAAAAAAAAAAAAAATTTCCGAAACCAGTTTCATGACACTTGAGCCCGTCACCCACTTTGAGGACGTAAAAGGGTTAAGAGAGGGCGGGCTGAGGGAGAGACGAGGGTTTTTTGAGGTTTCATTGGAAGAGAGCTGGGGTAATGATGTAAATCTCACCATCCCCCTGGGGTCGGGATGGGGGAGGATGTCTGCATCTCACCTCAAGCCTTGTGGGAGATCTCAGCAGAGTCGCCTGTGATTTCAAAGTTTAGGAACCGCGGTGAACTGCTGTCTGAGTCTGGCTGGAGAAATCCAGGAGCGGACAGGATGGCCTGACAGCAGGTCAAGGAGATTGACTGCCGCACAGGATGAGCCTGGCCTCCCCGCACAGGGACGAAGGCTGCGTGAGTATCTCTCACGCACCAAAAGTGGCTCCTTGGAACAGAGAGATGGTCTGCAGTCACTTTGAATTTTAGAAAGGAAACTCTTGGAAGAGGTGGTGTCTGGAGAAACCAAATGCATCCCCTATGTCACACACACCTCATTCCCCACTCCCACCCCCCACCCCTCACACCCCCGCCCCGGTACAGGGTCAGCCCAGCCATCAGCCAGTCCCAGAGGACAGCGGCAGGGAGAGTCTAAAGTTTGGGTGAAGACTGAAAAGTTGCTTATATATCGGACTAAACATTTCGAGTTCTGAATTATGACTTTGTCCCATGACTGAAAGTAACTGGAAGAGGCTCTGGTCTGTAACGGTGAGCAAAACACCAGTTTGGACCCGCCCAAGTTTTCATCCCAAGCCAATGAGTTTTTAAAAGACAGTGGTAACGAAAAACAAGCACTCTGTGATCGATTGTGCCCGGGAGTCCTTCCTACATACTGCACTGCTTATGCGGTAAGTTCTGCGCATTCTCGTATAAGTACTGTCATGTATCCGTGTGACACTGTCTCCAGGGTTTATACCTGGGAGTGGAATTTCTGGGGAAAAAAATAAATAAGTAAAAGGAAGCATATTTTTTAACCTGACTATGTAACGCCAAACTATTTTCCTAAGAAAAGATAAATTGTCAACTTGAGATTCTCTTTGAAGCCAGACCGTCTGTCAAGTATAAGAATAGGATAAAGAAAAAATAGCGTCTCAAAGAGCAATCTTTCCTTTTACCCTTTAGCAAACGAGCACCACAGAAACAGGGGAACAGACTAAAAAAGATGAGGAAACAAGGTCCGGGAAAGGGCCGATCCCACAAAGGGGAGGAGTGGAGGGACCACTCTGGGTGGTGACAATGACAGCTCTATGGCACCCTAGAAAGATGCTCTCAGAGCTCGGAGAGATTTCTCCAAGGAGAATAAGGCAGAACCGCAGACCAGCAGACGTGTTGTTCGGCGGTGTGGGAACCTGAGGTTTCGGAAGATGAAGAGAGGTCCCATCTGAGATCCAAAGAAAACTACGCAAAAACGTTTAAAAAGTGAACCGAGTCATAACTCTAGGAAAAACAGAAGTGGAGAGATAATGATATGCAAGTTGTCTCAGCCGAGTATGATAATCTAAACTTTGAAAGGGTGTGTAACTGAAAGCTGTGATAGAACCATCTTAGGATGATGGAAGCTTGAGAGCTTATATCTTGTATATCATAATAGGAAGTCGGTAAAAATGGCTCAAGTTAGTAAATCGAGCAATAGTTGGGTAAACACGTTTTAGAAAATGTGCTTTCATGACAAGAAGAAACAGCTCTGGGAAGCAGATTCTTGGGGAGAAGGGAACTGCTGACTTTTATGGTCTTTGAGCACTATTTTGGAATACAACGTGCATGTATTTCTATGGAAAATCATTAATAATTAAAAAAAAAAGACTTCGAGAACGGACGAGAGATTATGGCAAGAGCACAAGATACGAGTTAATGTACAAGATGCGGTTGCTTTTTCCTACACACTTCCATGAACAAGCGGAATGTTTAAATGAGAAATACCATTTACAAGAGTACCCTAAAAAATGAAATACTTAGATAAAACTTAAAAAAGACGCACAAGAGTCGCATGAGCAGAACTACAAACCTCTGACGAGTGAAATCAGGACTGAATAAACGCACTCCACGTTCATGGGCAGGAAGACTCGATATTGTCGAGATGGCAGTTTTTCCCAGCTCGCTCTGTGGATCCAGTGGAACCTCTATCAACGTCCCAGCCAGAGAGCGCTCACTGGACACCAAAGCGGCCAGCACCTCGATCCTGGACTTCTCAGCCTCCGGAACTGTGAGAAATAAATTTCTGTTGCTGATAAGCCACCCAGTTTACAGCATCCTGATACAGCAGCCTGAGCCGACTAATACAGGGTGAAATCACCCCAGTGTTAGTCCAGGTGGTTCTCTCTGCCTTCAAAGACAACAAAACCAGAAAACCTCTTTCTTTTTACCCCCAGGGGAAAAGTGATTTCGACCTGTGTCTGTACCTGGAACAGAGAGACAGGAAGGCTGAGTTCCTTACGTTGACTTTCTAGGAGGCCTTTGATGCTACAGACACGAAGATGAACCTCACAGTTTGCTGGAGAGAAGAGGGTTAGATATTAAACAAATAAACAGACAAACGGCCAGCAACCGCGCAGAGGGCAAGGTCCTGAGAGGCTGTGAGCTCCGGGCGAGACGACCGATGACCTCTCCCCCCGGTGAGAGACGTGAAGGGACTAAGAAAAGTCCCCGGAGAGGGGGCCCTCCAAGCCGGTCTGGAGGAGGCAGCGACAATAGGAGCTAAGGTTGATGTGGTGCCTGCTACAGGCCAAGCCGAAGCCCCAACCCCTGGGCTATGGACCGGTACCGGTCTGCGGCCTGTTAGGAACCGGGCTGCACAGCAGGAGGTGAGTGGCAGGTGAGCGAGCGAAGCTTCATCTGTATCTGCAGCCGCTCCCCAGCGCCAGCATCACCGCCTCCGCTCCGCCTCAGATCATCAGGCGTTAGATGCTCACAGGAACACTGGTCCCCCTAGTGCCAACAAGGTCGGGGACTGCTAAGCTTAGGGGTCCTTCAGTGCCTGGCCTCACGGGCCTCTGCACATGACAGCTGACTCCATCAGAGCACACAGTCAAGCGGGCAGGACAGAGCGCCAGTGAGGCAGAAGGCAGTCTTATAATCTGCTCTCAGAAGTCATATCCCATTTTTGCTGCATTTTGTTGACTAGAAACAAGTCGCTAAGTCCAGCTCACACTCAAAGGGAAGGAATCACAGGGGCTGTAAATACCAGGAGGCGGTCATCCCCGGGGGTCCTTTTAGAAGGTTTGCGGCCACACTGGGAACAATTGAGAGGACACTGAGCTCGGCCACCAGGAGGCCAGTCTGCCCTATTCTCCGACTCACAGGGGAAAAATGTGTGTGTGTACACACCTACATATCCGTGCGTGTGTACCTATGTGTACACACACTCCCGTGTACTATACACACCTGTGTATTTGTGTATATAATATATGCCTATATGCATGGGTGCGTGTGCCCTGTGTGTACGTGTGTGCATGTGAATACATATAACATATGCAGATACATATAGTACACGCGAACGTGTGGGTACAAGAATTTCTTACAGAATGCGTTTGGCAGGAATACTGAATTACAGCCTGGATCTGTAGGGAGGGATTGTCAGAACCACACTGCAGGACACTGTACCCTGGACATCCCCCCAAACAGAGTCGCCTTCCTAGGTCGGTTTACACGAGGTTAACGAGGCCGGGGCAGCAGGGGCTGAAAGCCTAGACAGGGCCGGGGAGGGAGGACCCGGCTCGCCAAGCTGGAAATTCCTTCCAGACTTAATAATCCGGGGCATCATTAGCGACCAGAGCAAGCCTTCAGAACAGATGTTTTGTGTTGACAGCGGACGCGTCATTAAAACAGCCCCGGCGAAGAGCAGCCAGATTAAAAGGAAAGTGGACTTTACAGAGCGGTGGGACGGCCGACCGACACCAGCGGCTGGCTCTGTCCCCACTGTCCCCTCCCCGTGCATCACGCGGCATGCTTTGGCATCCGCCAAACCGATGGCGCTTGCGTTTGGGGACGAGGGGACCGGACGTGAGCCGGTGCGCGGGAGGCGCCCAGCGAGCCAGCGGGGTCCCCTCCGCTCCTTCGCTGTCGGGGTTCCCTTGGCGTCGCTCTCCCTTGAGCACAATTCTGGTCATTCTAATGAATCAAAACGTCTTGTCGGTTATAAAAACCATATGGCTGCCCCCACGCACGCCCGCGCGGGAAGCCAGTGGTTTTAGGGGTCCTCTCGGTGTCCCCTCGTTGTTGCTCCACGGGGCAGCGAGCGGCCTGATTTCTCTGGTGGCCTGGGAACCCCTGCGGCCGAGGGAGAGACGCCCCGTGCACCTGTCGGCCGCGTGGGCAGGAGGGGACAGAGCCCAGGTGTCGGGGCTGAGGACAAGGCCGGCCTGTTCCTTGAGACAGCTGAAACCATTTTCAGATTTAATGAAATGAACCCTTTCCTGGGAAAATTAAGACCTTTCTCTTAGGAAACGAGGTTGTCTCAGGAAACACATTCACCCTCACTGCGAGGCAGAGTGGAGGTTTTAGGAGAAGGGTGGAGAATTTGATCCACCTAGCACACAGCTGAGGCTTCACTTTTAGGGTCCCCTAGAGACACCCACGTCCTCAGAAGACCCTGGATGGACACCCAGTTCCTGGACGATCAGAGTAACAGCTAGCAGTGACTGAGTGCTCCCTGGCGGTGCCGGGCGCTTTGACTAAATTACATCCTTTTGTCTTCTCAAGAATCCTATGAGGTGACACCGTAATTAGCCCCACTTAAATATTACTCTTTATTGGTTCTTTTATGAGAAAGACAATTTTAAACAATTTTTAGCGAAATAGGAATTTATCCTTCTAAATGATCAGCTATCATAGGCAAAGAAAAAACCAGAGTTAGAATTTCAGAGACCTTTCTGGCCACCACTGGCTTCCATGGAGAAGTGGAACTGTCTGCTCTTTGCCTTCTCTAGAAATGTCCTTTGTCCCATGGCTAATTTGACAACCTCCCTGTAAACGCCCTGTGACTTTCCACTCCCACCTCTGGATGTAGCCGACGGTTCCCAGGATGATCACCTGACCCAGCTGGACCAATAAACATCTTCCTTGGGATTTGGACTTGGGATTAGAAAACATGCCAGCTCCTACCTGAGGACTGAAGCTGTGACATTAAAACACTCAGATAATGTCACCGTGTATTGTGCCTCAGGAGAGACAGTCTGCAGTAAGAGAGAACAAAGCTGCCTATAGAGAAAACCAAGAAACGAGGCAGAAACCGTATTCTGGAACACTCTGGGAACATGGTTCTGATTGGTCCTGAGCCTGAGGCAGCAGCTGCCCTTCCTGAGCTTGGTTCTTCAGCCCTTCCTTAAATTCATGAGCCAGTAAAGTCCTCTTTTTACTTAATTGTTGGGTTTCTGCACTTGCAACCCAAAATTCTAAATAATATGCTTCTACGTGACCACACAGGGGCCACCTCGAAGTTTAGGACAGAGAGCAAGAACCATCAGACCCAGCTGACTTCATAACGGCCTTTGCGGTGGCCAGAAAGACCATCGCTATGTTCCAGTCAGTTCGAACTGCGTTGGTACATGAACAATCCACAAAGTAGGTCAGTTTCTCAGGGAAAAGTCTGAAAAACTCAGTGAGAAAGTTAAACCATTTTTCCCCCCCGGTTCCCTTAATGAAGTAGGAGGATGTGACTGATTCGATTAACACGGGGGATCCAGCCAAGGGGGCTGGGTGGCACAGCAGCTGGGACCGCGGGCTTGGCGTGGACGGCTTGCAGTTGAATGCTGGAACCGGCCTGAGCCTGTCTGTCTGTCTGTCTGTGAAGTGGGGATGATGATAATCCGTCTTCGGTAGACGTGTCATGTGAACAGATGGCACAGATCTCACATGTGCAGATGTGTGTGGAAGCAAGCACACCACCGTCAAGGAGGTTGTAAAGTGCAGCACACACCTTGGTCCCCTGGAAAGGTACATGCACATTACGTGCCCGTTAGCCTAGTAAAGGCTCTGAGAAGTCTCGCAGCATAAACCTATTTTATCTGTGTTGAAACTGGTGTTTCCCAAATTTATTGGACCACAGAACCTCCCTGCGCCCCCCCCAACTCTCTTTTCCCATACATTACACTTTAAGTATGGACTAAAGATCTAATATCTCAGATATGTGAGTTAATTCTGTCCCAGGGCAAAAACAAATAAGCCTCCTATGCAAGTCCCACATGTCTCACCTTGCTTTTAGATGCCGTACCAGCCTGGTTTGTTCCTTGCTCTGCATTCATATTTGTAAAACAACGGACAAATTATATATCTGCCTTGATTTATTTACTAGGAGGGAAAAATTAAGTGATCTTGGTTTGGGGAAATTTCTGCCATTAAGTCCCCATGCTAAGAATCCAAACAAACTAACCAAAAAAGCATTTTTTTTTAAAAAAAAAACAAATTCTGCACTGGTTACTACTAAAAAGCTGAATGTTTAGAAAAATTAACTTATAATAAACTTACCCAAAAGTGAATCTGCAGGTTACAGCATGTCTATGATAGATTCACAGCTCGGGGCAGGTAGCACAGGACGAGCTTGTGAATTTCAGCTCTGACTTTACCAGCGATGACCTCGGGCCAATCACCTCGGGTCACTTTTCTTGGCTCCGTTGTCTCTTCTGATCATTGGGAATAATAATGACAATACCTCCCTCCCTTGGCCATTATGATAATCAGGTAAGAGTGGTGCCACCCAAATGATATTAAATTTGATCTGTGCCATATAAATAGTAAAATACAATTGAAGTTTTATGGGCGATATGTGAAAGGGATGGGCAATTTTTTTCCGTAAAGAGCTACACAGTAAATATTTTAGGCTCTGCCGGCCACGTGGTCTCTGTCACAACTACTCTGCTGCTGTTGAGCAAAAGCAGCCACAGACAATCATGTAAGTGATGGACGTGGCCGTGTGCCAATAAAACTTTATTTATAAAAACAGGCAGCCGGCCAGATTTGGCCCATAAGCTGTAGTTTGCCAGCTCCTGGTGCATAAGATCCACAAGTACCCTGCAAAAAATAAAAGCCAAAGTATGCAAGGAATATGAGGATTTTGTGGCACTTAAAAAATTAATTGTCCTTTCTTATTATAATGTTGGTTTTACAATGAGTATAATAGGCATCTTTTATAAACTAGCCGCGTTCTAATAAGATTCCAAGAATTGTCATGAGATTTCTGCACGCGGCAGAATTGTGGGTCCTGGGAACAGCTTTCACTTCCCACTTCCTTTGCTTTGGATTCCAGCCCTGCAGGGGTCGTGGGGACCTTTCCCACGTCATAGCCAGCCTGTCTGGTGGGAGGTGGGGCAACATGCTCTCCCAGAACTGCTGCCTTACGATGCTGCAAGCTGGACTCTCCCTTTTCTCGGCTCTAACTCGATGATCTCACAAAAAAGCACACTAACGCTGCTCCTCAATTGGGGCCGATTTTGTTCCCCCACCCCAGGGGACATTTGTCAATGTCACAACTGGGAGGTTGCTACTGGCGTCTAATGGGCAGAGGGCAGGGATGCTGACAAACATCCTACAATGTCCAGAACAGTCCCCGCCACGACAAAGAATTATCCGGTCTAAGGTATCGACGGTGCCGAAACCCCAGTCTGCGGTAACGAACTTTATGAATTAATATCATGTAATTTATTATATAATTACATAATGTTAGTTATAATTTATAAAAAGTCATGTTATCTATTAATATTCAAATCAAGCAACCATTTGTTTACCTATTTACGTTTCGTGTCTCCCTTTGTGATAAAAGCGTGTTTTCTCTAGACGCTCTTTTAAAGTCTCAAGGGTGGATGTGAGGCCAGCTCATGGCACAGTCGCCACCACCCAGAAAGTGCAGAGGGTGGGGAAGGAAGGAAGTGACCACGGCTAATTATGAATTTAAATGTGAATTCTATGACATAGGTACTTCCATTTCTCCTGGGTCTGGGTTAGTTTAAGGGGGAAACAAATGCTTGAAGAACTGAAAATGATTTAATTGTAGGCATGAATGATATCAATTTTTGAAATTTCTCTCCATTACTTTTACAAAAATATTAAGTTTAATATTAGCAGTGAGGGATGGAGAACGGGAGCGGGGAATATGTCTTTATGTAATACAAAGACCACCGTGATATGAATAGAAATAATAATAATAATAATAATAATAATAATAATAATAATAATAATAACAGCTAACAATTTGCAAGCGCTTTCTGTGTTCCAAGCAGTGTGTGAGGCAGAGACAACGTCGAAAAGGTTGACGACTTGCCCAAAGTCACAGTTCTCCAGTAGCGACAGGAGAAGTAATTGAGACAGCCTGGCTCCGATCATTAACTCTTAACCCTATCTTCATAGTTATCCGTCTCCACGTGCCCCCATCCCCACTCCACGAGCCTAAACATTCTTGTTTATCGTCCCTGACGGCCCGAACCAAGCCTCAAGCCCAACCAGACTCGCTAAGCCCCTGACTTAACCGAATTGAATCAAAACCAGATTGTCCCTCCGCTGAAGGTGAGCTTCTCGGCGACGGCCGCGCGGGGGCGCGCTGGAGCCAGCCGTTCGCTGCGCCGTGAAGGAGGCGCTGGGACCTGGACCAGGAGCCAGAGCCCGGATGCAAACCTCAAACCCCGTGATGTGCAAGGTGGGGGGGTCTGGGGAGGACTTCGGAGAGGAGAAGGAGGAGCCGCGCCTTATTCATCACATTATCGCGTGTTTTCTGCGTTGCAAAGACAAACATTATTCCATCGGGGAGACGGCTTAATTAAGTAACCACTTAATTTGGCCTCTCGTTGAAACAGAGTGGTGACTTCGGTAATTGTCCTTCAAATAACATGGAAATCTGCGCTCCGCAGGCCCGGACATTGGGCTGATCACCAAAGTCTTTCTCGGCTCTACCTGTGTGCTGAGACTGACACCAGCGTCTGGTCCGAGGGTTTTTTTATTTTGTTTTGTTTTTGGGGGGGGGAGGGGACGGTGTTCTGCCTGCATGCCTATCCATTTCCTCCTCGAGAGTTCTTTCCCTTTCATAAGTCCCCTGTTCACAGGCCCTCCTGCTCCCTGGGGACCAGTTCTCCCCACCCGGAGCCCAGGGCCATCTCTAGACTGACCACAAACCTTACATCCTAACCCGGACACTCGAGAGTATGAAGGGCCCATTGAAAATGATGCCAGGGCAGCAGGTGTGGACTAGACATGTGGTTGTCCTCGTCCTGTCTCCATTTGTCCAGCAAAACTCTCCTGGGTCTCATCCCATCTCTGGGGGCTGTCCCCCACACAGCGGATGAGGCCAGACCGATTTCTCTATGCTCAAGGGGCTCCACCCTCCTCCCCCCAACTCCTGGGCCTAAGCAGGCCCGTTCCCAAAATGGTTCGTCAGCTGAATGGCCAGCTGAGCAAAAGCTGGGTCACGATGAGTTTATCCTTGACTGCAAAGACTTCCAGTGAAATTCCAAAGAAGTTCTAAGGAAGACGCTATTTATATGAACGAGAATATATCCCAGACTTTCCCTGCGACCCCCAGGTCTATCATTTCTTTTCCTCTAAGTCCTCTGTCTCTTTCTCACACACTGTTTACAGGTGCTCCTTGATTTTAGATGGCTCTACATCCCGAGAAACCCATTGAAAGCGGAAAGTATTGTTATGTCAACACGCATTTAATACCCCGAACCCACCGAACATCATAGCTCAGCCCAGCCCACCCCAAACAAGCTCAGAACAGCCGTATTAGGCTGCAGTTGGGCCGTTATTGTGCGTTTCATCTCAAGAGCAATGCCCGCCTCCTCACCAGGGGCAGAGGACACACATGGGCGTTTTATAGACATGGTGGGATGTGAAAACTCAGACCGCAATATTTCCCAAAACGCTGGCATTGCAGTGCATTGTGGAGTATCAGCTGTTTCCCGTCACCATCGTGGGGCTGACTGGGAGCCTCCCCCTGGCATTGGGAGGGAGTTCTGTAAAGCACGTCATTAGCCCGAGTAAAAGATCCAAGTTCAAAATTCAAAGGACAGTTTCTACTGAGTGCGTATCGCGTTCCCAGCACCGTAAAGTTGAAAAATCGTAAGTCGAACCATTGCAGGTCGGGAGCCGTCTGTGCTCACTCGTTTGATTACTGTCGACCTGTCCGTGGCTGTTGTGTCCAGCACCTAGAATCACTCCCTAAATCGTGCCCCGTCCGTGTCTTCTCCATTCTCGTGGGCTCAGTGCGGGTCTCACAAAAGGCCCAGTGGATACCGCAGTATCTGCCAGCTGATCTGATGACAGAGTCAGCCCGGGCCTCTCCCCCGAGCAGACGTCCTCGCTGACCTCGGAAATCCTGTCTCTGCAGGCTTGGAATGAGGTGGCGGCGTTAACATTCACGCCTGCACTTCTTGACTTGGCGAGTGTGGAAAAATCTGCCCTCGCCAACAGCCTCGGTCCCTGGGTCCACCCCACCAACCCCCCTAACCCTGCACCCGGTCTCCGGCCCCTGGCCCCTCACCGTCCAGCCCCCATCCGCCACTCCACATGCCATGGTGATCTTTCCACCATAGAAACCTGTCCCTGTCACTTTCCTACTGAAACGATTCAGCGGCTGGCCCCTCCTTGGCTGGCTCAGGGACGCCGTGAGAGTAATAGTCCCTGGCATGGTGGCTGAAGCTATGACCTGGGTTAAAATATTAAGCTCTGGGGCCTTGGGGGCAGCAAATTTGACTCTAAATCTCAGTAAACTGTGGGTCAGACTGGATCCTCCTGGCATTAGCTCAGGGTTTCTCGGCCTCAGCTGATGACATATTGGACAGGTTAATTGTCCATTATGGGGCTGTCCTGTGCCTTGAGGAGGGGTCAGCAGCACCCGTGGCCGCTACCCACAACATGCCAGTAGCATCCCCCCAACCAGCCGTGACAACCTAAGCTACCTCCAGACATTGCCAAACATTCCCTGGGGTCCCCCCTCCCCACTGAGAACCACTGGGTTACGGTAAGGATTAAGTAAGATTTACAGAAAGCCCTCGGCCCCGTGCACGGCCATCTCGCCAGCGAGCAAATGCCCTGGTGCAGGTCACAAGGAGAGCAGTCTGGACTCCTGGGGCAGGATGGGTCTGTGCTTCAAATGCTGAGCCCTGGGCAGACTTTGGGCAAAGAAGGTTTGATAATGCTAGGTGGGCCCTGATGTAATAAAGTCAAGAGGCCAGAGTGGTGCGTGGTAGGGCACCCACCATCTCCCAACAAACCCACAGTGAAGTCAGAACAGTAATCGAGGCGATGTTTGCGAAGCGCTCAGTCTGCACTGGGGCCCTAACTAGTTTTGTCTTTAACTTAGAAACGCTTTCTCAGCATTACCTTCCTTAGGGTGGGGTGTAAGGGGATGAGGGTAGGTGGGGTGGGGTGGGAAGTGGGGGGCGGGGGGGCTGCGTTCCTCAAACACTCTGCTCCAGCTCTACCTACCGCCTGGCTGGCTCCCTCTTCAGTGAGTTAAATCAAACTTTGGCACCGGCTCACGATAATGTTCGAATGAGAGTCACGTTTTCAGCTCTTTTTATAGTACTTGTTGACAGTTGCTCCCTGCATCAAACCCCCAGCGACTTGCCAGGGGCCTCAGAATGACACCCAGACTCCTTACCGGAGCCTACGAGGCCTCCAGCCCCCTCCCTGCCTGGCTGCCCCTAACTCTGTCTACTTACAGCGCTGCACATTCCTGAGTGTGCCCACTGTCCCTTCTCGGGGCCTCTGAATAAGCTGTTCCCTCAGCCAGGAGTGCTTACTCCCCAGATCCCCCCAGGCTCACGGCTCAGGTCTCAGCCGACAAGTCACCTCCTCTGAGAGACTTCTCCGGCCACCAGAGCTGTGTCTGTGCCCTGTGCTCCCACTCAAGTCCTGTGGGTCCCAATCACCTCACCCTTCTTCTGCTGAGAGTTGCGTCATTGCTGATATGATCTCGTTAGCTTTTTTGCCTATTTAAATGTTGTCCACCCTCCCATCGACTGTGGGAGCCCCAAAAGACGACCAGAAAAACCTGTCGATCCAGCAAAGCTGTGTTTATCAGTCCCGGCGTCAGGGAGGGTACAGCCTTGACAGCGTTTCGGGAGTACCTGAAAATGGGGATTTAGAGGAAGGTATTTGTAGGGGCCTTGATAGATGATTTTAAGGCAGGTCTTACAGGCAGGGAACTGGCTGCCACTGGGCAGAGTTTATGACATAAGAGTCCTCAGCTGGCAGGCACAGCAGGGCAGGGGTCCTGAAGCAAATCCTGAAGAGCAAGCTGTCCCTTATCTTTTTTTGTTTTTTAATCGAGATGTAACTGTATTACTTTATGCGTACGACACAATCATTCGACATATGCGTCCATTGCAAAGTGATTGCCACTGCGTCCAGTTACCGTCCATCACCACACACAGTTACGAAAAACTTCTTTTTCTTGTGATGAGAACGTTTAAGGCGTACTCTCTTAGCAGCTTTCAAATATACGATACGGCGTTATTAACTGTAGGCACCACACTGTGCGTCGGATCCCAGAACTTATTTACTTATTTATCTTGTAATGGGAAGTTTGTAGCTTTTGACCCATTTTACCTGCTCCCCACCTCCCCAACCACCAATCTGTTCTCTGTATCTATGAATTTGGGGGGGTTTTGCTTTTGTTTCTGTTTTTGTTTATTTTGGTTTCCATATATGAATGAGATTGTATAGTATTTGTCTTTCTCTGTCTAACTTATCTCACTTAGCATAACACCCTCAAGGTCCATCCATGTTGCCACAAAAGTCAGAATCTCCAAATCTCCTTTTTATGGCTGAATATATTTGTATAGATATATTACATTTTCTTTATCCATTCATCCGTCGATGGATGCTTAGGTTGCTTCCATGTCTTGACTATTGTGAATAATGCTGCAGTGAACGTGGGGGCGCAGATATTTTTTTGAGATAGCGATTTCATTTTCTTCAGGTAAATACTCAGAAGTGGAATTCCTGGATCTGTTAGGTTTCGTAAATAAGCAGATTGCACTGTCTTACCTTCCAGAAGCAAGTCCGTCCTGGAACACGCAGCTGGGTTGGTTGAGCTGGGTCCCAATGTTCACACGGTAACAGGATGTCATGCTGGTTCCGATTCTCCTCCCACAAACTGACTGGAAGCTTCTAGAGAGCAGAGATTTTATCCATCTCGTTATTCCTACTCGTTTTTATATGCCAGGAGCCTGGCATGGGGTGTAGTAGGTATTTCAAAAACAGGACATAGTAGGTGTTTAATAAATGTTTATTGATCAAATGAACAAATTATTACTTTGTCATTAAAAGCCGGTTGTGACCCTGGGCAAGACACTTCACTGCCGCAAAATAAAGACAGGTAAAGATAATTAAGTTTATTGAGTACCTACCATTTGCCAATACCTTCCTCAGTGCCGCGGACCTGAGGGGAAACCAAACCAGCTCTCCACTCTCATGGAGCTTATACTGCAGTGCAGACAGGCAGACAATAAATAAGCTAACAGATGAACACAGGACATCATCGCTCATTGGCTAAGTCCATATTTATGTGCGTTTCTCATTAGGAAGCCAGATGTACTTTTTTGAGAATGAGTCTAGAGAAAAGCTATACTCCAGTGAAAATCACAACAAGAGTTTTCTTAGATTATATGTCATCATTGTTTTTATTACAAAAGCAATATGTGCTTGTTGCAACAGTGAAATAAATTTTTAAGCATACAAAGGAAAAAGTTAATAGATCCACCACCAGCACCTCTAGGCATCTGCCTGGCGGGAGCCCTCTCGCAGATTTTTCCAGGATTACACGAATACATATGCACAAACCAAGTTACAGCATCACCTATAAAGTATGAGTTTATATATACAGTCGACCTTGGGTTCGAATTCACAGATCCAACTAAGCACAGGTCAAAAAATATTCTTAAAAAAGTGGCATCGTCGCTGACATGTTCCATGTAGTTTGGCTTATGATGGCTGTGTCCATACGGAACAAATGCAGACTTTTTTCTTGTCTTTGTTCCCTAAACAATACAGTATAACAATGATTTTTTATAGCATTTACACTGTATTAGGTGTTAGAAGCAATCTAGAGATGATTTAAAGTACAGGGGAGGATGGTATAGGTTATATGCAAATACCACGTCGTTTTGTATAAGGGACTTGAGCATCTGTGGATTTTGGTATATGCGGGGGTTCGGGGGGAGGTCCTAGAACCAGTCCCTGCCTGGATACTGGGGATGACTGTATACAGTAGATGCCTGAAACCATGGATAATCCCAAACCCTATATATACTATGTCATTTCCTATACATACATACCTGCGATAAAGTTTACGACCTCTCTTTGGCATATCTGAATTACCAGCATCCCCACTCTTGCGTTTCGGGGACATTTTAAATAAAACGAGGGTTGCTTGAACACAGGTGCCGCGAAATCAGTTGATCTGATAACTGAGGTGGGTACTAAGTGACCAACATGCCGCTCGCGTATCCGGAGAGGGATGACCCATGTCCCAGGCAGCACAGAGCGGGATGGCGCGAGTTTTCATCATGTTCCTCAAAACAAAGTGCAACTTAAAACTTACGAATCGTTTATTTCTGGAATTTTCCATGTAAGATTTTCGGACCGTGGTTGACTACAGGTAACCGAAATTTCAGAAAGCAAAACTACAGATAAGGGGGAGGCAGAGCTACCGTATATCGGGTCTTGACCTTGGCCTGTGTATTCCATTCTGGACTCAGAAAGTGTGAGCATGCAGATGCAGATGCAGATGCAGATACAGATGCAGATGCAGATGCAGATACAGATGCAGATGCAGATGCAGATGCAGATATAGATACAGATGCAGATGCAGATGCAGAT